>NW_027328977.1:12500-33692 GCF_048564905.1 Vicugna pacos | reverse complement strand
AAACATTTACATTTGAATAATAAAAGGTAACCTTCTAGACTCTAGTAAAAAGGGAGTCTTTGAATTAAAGATATTGAGAAAATAATTTATAAAACATTTCTCTTTTAGCCTCAAATGTAGGAAAAATTTGGCTGCCCCAAACATATTCTTTAAGCCTATATATTCAAAATTAAGAATTTATTTTAATTTAAATTTCAGTTCACTCTAAAGTAGTATTTCTGAAGCAAAAGAAAATATTTCTAGTTAGTTCTGAATTATCACAGAAAGACTTGTTCACCTCACTACATCCTCGTTAATTTTGCCACCACTATAATGTTCTCCCATCCTGCTCCAAAGGGGACATAGAAGGCTACAGAGTCCACCAGATGGAACTCCTTCTTTAACGGTCTGTTGAAGAATGGGAGTCAGCCCTTTCCCTCTAGCATCCGAGCAGTCTGCTGCTCTGGGAGGCCCACAGTCTGACAGCTAAAGAAGCGAGAGGCCAGGATCCAAATGACATATCAAGTGGAAATCGCATACCTGATAAGATGGCACTAAAATTGCCTGCCGGGCAACAGAGTCAGCTGCCACGAACTAGTGATGCTGTTGGAAACATGAATTCTTGACTCTTAATCATGGCTATCTGTACTGCTTTCAGCAGAAATAAAGGCTCCGCTGGTCTCTCTCCCGGCAAGTGGGCAAGAAAGTGTGAGGGTAAACACAGCATCATCACAAGTGGTAAAGCAAGGTTTGCAGGTTGACCAGGGAATAAAGCCACCAGAAGAGAGAAGAGCTCTAGGAAACACTTTCCTACTATTGCAGAGAAAATGGTGCTTGAGAGGATACTGCGCTGGTAAAGAAGATAACAGTGGCTTATGATTATTCTAACAGAACCGCAGTAGTAGATCGCTCCCAAGGAGATATATTCATTCCCTTTTAACTGGGAAAGAATGTCTCTCTTTCTTGTGAAAGAAGTACATGTAACAATACAAAATAGTATATGAGCCATAAATTTGACCGTTCCAATTATTTGTTATAACCATGAAGTAATTGTTGGGGTCAGCACACAAATAATTTATGTGTTCAAAGCGTAAGTATAGCCTTCAAATCTAGCCTTCAAAGGACAACTACATATTGATTCAATTTCCAGCTACAGATTTTTGTCACTGTGTCCTATGACAACAAATGCATTTAATTACTGAAATTTAGGGATTGTTTCTGGATAATAACACATAGCTACACAGCTCTTGAGTTTAGTTCTCATTTAGTGATGATTCAGTTATTAGAGTAATTCATCTAATGTTTACACTTTACCAAGGGACAGTGGGTTTACTAGAAAGTGTTCAGACTTTGAAATAAGTTAGAAATATCTATATTCAAATCTTTGCTCAAACGTGACTTGATGACAAGTTATTTTCTATAAGGCTTAATTTCTTCATTCATAAATTTAGGATTTTGGGGGGACAGAGGTTTGTAAGAAATAAAATAATAAATTTTAAGTTCCTAGCACATAGCAAGCAGGGGTTCAACGTATGCTATGTGGTAGCCATGACTATTCTGTGGTTGTAGTGTTATTATTCTGTAGTTGCAGGTGGGAGTAGGAATCATGGTAAGAGGGTGTATTTGTTTTAAATTACTGCTGTGACAATGCCACAAACTTAGTAGCTTAAACACCACAAATGTTTTTATCTCCTAATCCTGAATATCAGAAGCTCCACCCAATCTCACAGGGCTATGATCAAAGCATCGGCGGGTGTATCTCTTTCTGGAGGCTCTAGGAGAATCCTTCTTGCCCTTCGCAGTTTCAAGCGGTGGCCCACATTCCTGGCTCACGGCCCCCTTCCTCCATCTTCAAAGCCAGCAATGTCAGCAGAGTTCTTTTCCTTCTGCTGTCTCTCTGGTTCTCACCTCTGCCTGCCCACCCACTTCTAAGGGTCTTCGTTGTGGTCTTGCGCCCACCCAGATAATGCAGGGTAATCTCCTTATGTAAGACCAGTTTATTAGCAATTTACATTCC
Source organism: Vicugna pacos (assembly GCF_048564905.1). NCBI lineage: Eukaryota > Metazoa > Chordata > Mammalia > Artiodactyla > Camelidae > Vicugna > Vicugna pacos. Next base: position 31,696 of record NW_027328977.1, on the reverse strand, counting down.
TATTGCAACCTCCATTGCCCTTTGCTGTGTAACCTAAAATAGTCACAGCTCCCAGAATTAGGACATGGACTTTGGGGGCCATTATTCTGTCTACCACAGATGGCTGCAGATACACACAATACCTGGACTGTGCAAATACAAAGTCAGATATGTGATTCCAATTGTCATTCTGACTGTTTAGGCTGTCTGAATTATTGCTGAGAAAACCAGATTGGTCTAGTTATGGCCTGAAGCCTTACAAAATGGAAATCCCGCTTTCTTCTTTTCATGACTGAATCGTAATTCCACTTTCTAGTGATGTCCCCATATTTCCCATCTATCAATAATAGGCCTGTTATAAACATATATACCCACCTGAAACATCTGTCCTTGCTTAGGGTAAATCAATATTAATTTCATTTCGGGGCTTTCATCAGATCAAAAAGAGGAGAGAGGAATACAGCTTTTTCCTTTCTCTTTTCTTTTTGACCTTAATCAAGCCTCAGGGAAAAAAAATCTATTTGATGTATGTATTTATGGCACATAAAAAAGGGTAAAATGAAAGTCAGTCATTCTTCTAAGCAGAATGAGATGCTTCAGTTTTAGTTGTTCTTTAAGACAAGAAAAAGCATCCTTTTAAAATTCAAATTAATGTTCATTAACATTGATGTAATTCACAAATATAACTATAACTGATAACAAGAAATAAGATTTGTCCCAAACTTTGAAAACTAAATTGGTTAAAGTATATCATGGAGGCATTCTGTTACAGCTGGGGAATTTCCCTCCAAGCAACTTCTGTCTTCAGGCAAAAAGCAACAAGCCACATTTATTCTATGCCCATTGCAAATAGCACTTCTAAACCTCTCCACAGCTTTTTTGCAGCTGACTAGTTGTGATAAAGAAAATTCTTTCAGATTGCTTCAGCAGATACCGAAACTGAACAGTGCTAATACAAAAAATTGATCAAAAGCCAGCAACCGAATCTTTGCCGTCTGAAAACCTGTGTAGTCTAAGACATTTGGGAAACCATTTGGGGAACTGAGAAATTGAAAAAAAAAAAGCCCCTCAGATTTATCTGACTTTCTCATTAACCATTAATGCATCCTGAGGTCTTGCTGAAATACAGATCCTGATTCAGGAGGTCCTAGGTGGTGCCTAGGTGCCTGACAGGCCCCTAGGAGAGGTTACAGCAGGTCTGCCCGCAGCAACACTTGGTCCATGTGGTTCACTTCCCCATGGATTTCCCTACTTCTTTTTCTGTTAAATGTCCTTCCTGCATTTTTGTTGTCATTGTTAGCTCTTTCCACAGTTTTGATGGGTATTACAAGACGTACTCAATTTTACTAATGGATTTCATAACCTGGTATGGCTCATAACCCAAATATTTATCAAATATTTGTTATACTTAACATGAAGGAAAAAAGACTGGCCTCTACCCTTTTAAAAGGAGGTTTTTGTTGTGGTTGTTTTCAATCTGCTTTTCAAGAATTTCTGGCTTCATTTGGTAAATTATTTTATTTTTCCATCTTTTACTGTGTTAATCACTTTAAGCCAGTTATATTTGGGGTTTTTTCCCTATTTTTTTCTAGCTTTATTGAAATAAAGTTAAAATATAACTTTGTGTAAGATTAAGGCATACAACATGATGATCTGATACATGTATATATTATGAAATGATTACTACGATGAGGTTAGTTAACACCTCCATCACTCACATAATTACCACTTTGCCTGAGTATGTGTGATGAGAACATTTCAGATCTACACTCTTAGCAACTTTCAAGTACATAATACAGTATTGTTAACTACACTTACCATTCTCTACATTAAATCCTCAGAATTTATTCATCTTATAACTGGAAGTTTGTGCCCTTTGACCAACATCTTCCCATTTTCCTCATCCCCCAGCCCCTGGCCATCACTGTTCTATTCTCTGTTTCTGAGTTTATAAGCTAGAGATATTTGAATATGTTCTATGCTCTGTACTTTATCCTGGGAATAAAAGATAAATAAGACCTTTTTATTCTTTGTAACGAGCTTGCTATCCAGCCCAAAAGGCAGAGCCATGTTTGTGAAGCTATGTCTGCTGGGAAGGGGCAGTGAATGTCACAAAATAAGTGACACTTTAATTATGCTTTGATGAAGGTTAAGATTTTGCCAGCTGACATTAAAAGTAATACAACTTAATAATAAACTTAATGAAGTCTAACATTTAATGAGGACCTAACACGGACAAGATACAATGTTGCTCAGGAACAATGTTAGAAGTTAAATTTCTAAAGATATGATTTAATATTCAACATGCTATCTCTCCATTTATAATTAACATCACCATACGGTTGAAGACAAGGGTTTTGTTGCCATAACTTCTGTTTTAGAAACATTCTCCATACTCACTACCAGTTCTTGAGGATTTCTAGAACACAGGAATTGAGACCAGAGAAGATGGGTATATTACAGAAAACTTTAAACATTGTTAAGCATTCACTGTTTGGGATTTAATTGAATTGAATAGAAGGTCATGATTTTATTTGCAGGTACAGTCTCTCTTTGACCCCTGAACCACAATGAATGAGGTTTGACAACGCTGAAGCTTCCATGCTGTGAAGGAAGCTCTAGTGTAGGCATTGCAGGTGACAGTTCTAACTGCACCCAGCCATTGAGCCCTTCCATGTGAGTGACAATGCCTTCAACAGCTGCCCTCCGCAGTCATCTTTGTCTCCCCAGCCAAGGCCCCCAGACATATTGGAGCAGAGACAAGCAGTCTCGCTGTGCACTGTCCAAAGTTTGCACTGGCAAAATGCATGAGCTTAAAACAAAAATATTTTTGTTTTACTCCACTAAATTTGAAGTGGTTTGTTGTTATGACTCTTGGCCTCCTGTCTTAATAGGCTTAGGTTTTTAAAGGCATATTTGCTTAAGTCATCATATTCTAGTCATTATAGTCTAGATGGAGTAAGCTAGTATCCAAGGGAACATGTTCTTCAATAGACCTAAGGAGATATATTTTCTTTCCTGGTCATTAATCCGTTTTTATAAACCATTACACAGAAATCAGTTTCTATAACATTAGAATTCCTTCTAGATTTCAAGGACTTTATTTTCTTGTTCATCTTCACAATCCCCACAGCTGCATCCTTGACCCCTTCTACCTCTGTGCTTGTTCCCACACAAGTCAGTGTAATGGTTAGAAGAGGTTGAAAGGAGTCTAAGTAAGGTTGTGCTCGCTTTCCCTTTTAGGTATGTGACATGCCCTCCTTAGACAGTTAGTGTAGAGCAATAACCCTCTGTATTGTCCTCATAGTAAATCATTGACTTATGATGTATATTTTTTTCTTCTGACTGTAGGAGCAGGTTGACTTACACTCCCCAGCTGGACCCTGGTGCCCAAAAGAGTCATGGGCATCATTTGTCAGAAGGGCCTTGTAGGTCCCTCCATTAGAGCTGTGTTTCCTCTCCCATCCCCTCACTCTGATGCTGACTCTGTCCATCATCTCAGCTGGGTTCTGGATGTTCAGAAGGTGCTGCTGCCCTAGGAGGACTTTGAGAGGACCCCGTATCCATTGTGCAGGAAGATAAGAGTAGGAAGATATAAGAAAAGAAGATCTCATGGTAACCATATGGCCTTTGAAACTGTACTGTTAAGATTCATATCTCAGTTTCATAACTTATGTGTTATATGGCCTTGGGTAGGTTATTCCCATTTTCTGTTCAATGGATATGATGTTGTAAGAGTTCCTGTTATGCAGCATATTGTGATGACTGTTAAATTACACAAAACACATAAGTGACTGGCACATAGTCTCTGCTTTAAAGCAATGTTTGCTCTCATCAAGGTCCTCCAGTGTAATGGAGGTGGTTCTTTTTTCTCATCTACATATCCTCTGTTTTATCTCTCCATTCCCCTAAACTTTGATTCTTATCATATTTGGTTTTCTGTTATTTTTTTCCATTCTTCATAAAACTCTGTTGTGTTTGATGACATTTGATTTACAGAAGCAAAGCTTTCTATCCTTTTCTCCAGCATAGTGACCAGCTTGCTCGCACTTAATGCAGATATGGTTATCATAAGTATAAAGACCCAGTTCAAATGAACCCTTATTTTTCTGTGCCCATTGTTAGGGTGAGCTTTAGCTGGAAAGATAACCCTGTTGGGTTTCACTGCTTAATTTCTTAAACCAATTACTTCTCTAACCTGGCACAATTATCTTTTGGACACACTGATTTGTTCCCAGGTTCAAAGATATTTTAAAAACAATACCCTTCTTGCGCTCTTCTAAAGTTAACTGTGCTTTAGAACAAAGCTAAGGCTGTGAACAGAATTATATTATGTGAGAGGTCTATTTTAATTTCCCGGAAATAACCACGATTTTGCAAGGTTGCTCAATTCCTTGCAGATTGCAAACAAAGCCAAAACCCTGGAACGACTTAGCATAACACCTTTTCTCACCTTCTTCAGCAAGGGCAACTTCAGCCCTGTCACTGCTGGATTCATTTTTCAGGTGGTAGGATATATTTTTCATAAGACAGTGATCTCTATAATTCCTAGTCATATACCAGATTCATATCTTAGAAATCTGCTGAAAATTACTAAAGAAAATCATTCTGAAAATTACTGGTCATGGATTTATCAGGTGTGTGATCAAAACACAAATCAAAGGGAAATTGTTTATTGATGCCCTTTAATAAAGTTACAAACCACAAGCAGTCAACTATCTTTTGGAAAATAAATAATAATAAAAAATACATCGTTTAGAAATGAATCTTTCATTTGTCTTGTGTGTTAAAATCATATAATTTTATTTCTATCTAAATCAAAATATTGTATTGTCTCATTTTCTCCTATACATTTCAAATTAATTTTATTAAGGTGTAATTTACCTATAATAAAGGGTAATCATTTTAAGAGTATAGTTCTATGAGTGTTGACAAATGTGTACAGCTGGGTGATCATCAACACAAACTAGAGTATTTCTAGCTTTCTAAAATGTTCCCACATGCTTTTATTGTTAGTCACTCCCTGACCCACTTCTAGACCCAGACAAGCCATTAACTAATCTATTTATGTCACTATAGATTAGATTTATTTTTCTAGAAGAATTATATGTATGTTTTAGGTCTGGCTTCTGTTGCTCAGAATAAGTTTTTGAGATTTATTCACATTGTGTATTATCATTAGTTCATTCCTTTCCATTGCTGAATGGTATTCCTAGTATGAATATAATACCATTTGTTTATCTGTTCATGTGTTGATAGGCATTTATGTTATTTACAATATTTCCTATTAGGAATAATACTGCTATGAATATTCAGTCCAAGTTTCTGTGAAATCATAGGTGTTTCTTTTTCCTGAATAATTACTTAGTAGTGAAATTGTTGGACCTTATAAGTGTGTGTTTAACTTTATAAGAAAATGTGGAAGTATTTTCCAAAGTGGTGGAACCAGTGAAAATTCCTGAGAGCATAGTCTAATAGTTCCATTTTCTCAACACCCTATTTTTCTTAGATGTTCATGTGAACATACTATGGTATCTAATTTTGCTTTAAATTGGCACTTCCCTGTTGATTAATGTTAGGCATATTTCTATGAATTAATCATCTGTGTAGCTTCCTTTGTGAAGTGTTTATTTAAACCTTTTGCCCATTTTAAAATTGTTTTTGTCTTTTTATTACGGATTTGTAGAAATTTTTTATATTTTATGAATACACATGCTTTGTCAGATATTTGTACTGAAAAGATTCTCTCCTAGCCTACTACTTACTTTTCATTTGTTAATGATGTCTTCGAAGAGCAAAAGTTATTGATTTTAATATAATGTTCAATTGGGTGTTCCTTTTGTAGTTAGTGCTTTTTTTTGTCCTCTCTAAAAAAACCTTTACCTAACTCAGTGTTACAGTATTTTCTCCCGTATTTTCTTTTAGATGCGTTTTGTTTTAGCACTTAATGTTAAGTATGTGAACAATTTCCAGTTATGTTTGTATTTGAAGTGAGGTAAGGGTCAAGGATCATATTTTGAAGGTGGATATCTGATTGTTCCAACACCATTTGATGAAGATTATTCTTTACTCCATTGAATTACTCGTGTTAAAAATCAATTGACCGTACATATGTGGGTCAGTTTCTGGGCTCTCTATTCTAGTCCACTGATACAGTTGTCGGTACTTATACCAGTACCTCACTTGTTTTGATTGATGTAACTTTGTAAGTCTCAATATCAGGTCGTGTGCATCCTCCCGTTTTATTCCCTTTCAAAATTGTTTCGGACTTTCTGAGTTCTTTGAACTTCCATATGGATTTTAGAAGCATTTTTTTGTTTATTTTTAAAAAAAAGAAAATCTCTAATCATGCTTTTATTTCGATTAGCATCATAATACATCGATAAATCAATTTGGAGAAAATTGACATCTTAACATTAAACATTCCAGTCCATTCTACATGTTATTTAGACTTTATGTAATTTCTCTCAGCAGTGTTTTATAGTTTCTAGTGTACAAGTCTAATATACATTTTATTCTGTCTATACTTAATTTTTTAAATTTTAGATATTATTTTAAGTAGTATTGTTTATAATTTTATTCTCCAATTCATTGCTATTATGTTAAAACACAATTGTCCTTGTATATTAAACTTGTGTCTTGCCAACTTTGCTAATCTCAAATATTTGTTCAAGTAGCATAGTAGCTATTTTGTAGATATTGTAGAATTTTTCATGTACACAATTATGTCTACTGTAAATAAAGGCAGTTACACTTTTTTCTTTCCAAAATGCTTTTTTCTTCTTTTCATCCACTTACTAAACATTCAAGCACAGTGTTGAAGAAAAGTGGTAAAAACAGAATTGTTTTGGCTTTCTTCCCAGTCCTGATGGTTAGCGGGTTGAAGGGTAGACAAAACCATTCAGCCTTTCATCAGTAAGTTTGGTGTTAGCTGTAGATTTGTCATAGATGCCCTTCATCAAACTGGGGATATGCTAAGAAGTTTTTTTGTTTATTGTAAATGGATGCTAAATTTTTTCAAATGCTTTGGCTTGCATCTATTGAGAAAATTATATGATTTTTCCTCATTATTTTATTAATAGCATGTATTATTTTAACAGCTTTTGAATGTTAAACCAATCTTGCATTCCCAAGGTAAATCTCACTTGGTCATAATGTGTTAAGACCTTTGCGTTTTGCTGGAATTGCTTTGCTAATATTTTGTGAAGAGTTTTGATTCTGTGTTTATGAGGGAAAAGTTTTCCTTTCATGTGACATCTTTCTTTGGTTTGGTTGTCAGGATAATGCTGACCACATAAAATGAGGTAGAAGGTGCTTCCTCTTATTTCCTGAAATAGCCGTGTACACTGAGATCATTTATTCCCTAAATGCTGGATGGCGTTCTGTCACCGAGGCCATTTGAACATGAAGTTAGCTTTATGAGAGGGATTTTTAAGTTATGAATTCAATTCCTTTAATAGATTTGGGGCAGTCTAGTTTTTCTGTTTCTTCTTGTCAGTTATGGTAATTTATGGATTTCTTTCTTTCCAGGAATTTGTCCATTTTATCTAATTTAAAAAAATTATCTATTCCTTTACTATCTTTAATGACTTTTAGAACTATGAGATACCCCTTCTTTTATTCCTAGTACTGATGACTTTATATATTATTTTTTTCTTAATCAGTCTACCCACAGGTTTATCAGATTACTCATTTAAAAAACCAGGTGTTTAGGGCAGAGGGTATAGCTCAGTGGTAGAGTGCATGCCTAGCAGGCACGAGGTCCTAGGTTCAATCCCCAGTACCTCTATTTAAATAAACAAACAAACAAATGAAACTAATTACCTCCCCCCTCCCCCCCCAAAAATAGTAAAGTTCACAAATCTTAAACATAGTCCTTAAGAAATGTTTACAAATGAATACACTCATATAACCACCACTCTGGTTCAGGTGTATAATATTACCAGCAAACAGAAGCCTCCCTCATCATCTTCTAGTCAATATTTTCCCAAAGTTAACTACTCTTATAACTTCCACCACCCTTAATTGGTTTTGCCTGGTTTGGAATCTCATAAATGGAATCATACAAAATACACTTTTATGTGCCTGGCTTCTTTGACTCTATTTATTTGCAAGATTCATTCATGTTATCATGAATAGCAGCAGTTCAATTTCCCAAGTTAAAAAAATAAGCAAGTGCATAAAAAACCGCCTCTGGGTTTCCTGTCTTTTTATGGACTGTTCTTTACTACCATCTTCTCACTTATTTTTGTGTAAATATCCAGTTACATTCTAAAACTCTGGAGGGTAGAGAATATTTTCTGTGCTTCCCTTACAATAGCTACACAGTCCTGAGCACTTGGTTGAATCTTAGTGAAGATTTATTGACCTGACCAGGATGATCAGAATTCTTTAGGATTTTATCACTGAAGTGGAAAGAGAACAAGGCTTGGCATTAAAGACCAATATTGAGTCTCCTCTACTTATTATTATCTTACTGACTTCGGATAAATCACTTAATTTTTTGTTTCACTTTCTTTTCCTTAAAGTGGGAATAATATGACTTGCCTTACCCTGTTCCTAGTACAGTGAGAATTCAGTACATATACGCAAAGGTACTTTGTCATTAGTAATCCAACAAATTCTTTACAAATATTTTATTAGTAAATGAAGCACTGACTTTTCTGACTCAAATCTTAAAATGTAATGGAATCCCTGGCTGTCATTTTCTGGCAAATCTGCCTGAATCCAACTGGGCAGGTGATGGGAAATAAGCAGGCTGGGCTGAGTCCATCTACAAATACGTCATGACACAATGTAGTGCCATGATGGGGCAGTGTGGAAAGGTGGAAAGAAGTGGAAAGTCCACCATGGGATGTGTATGATGATTCATAAAATACAATGTTATTATAAAACATTGTCATAGTACCAATTCAAAGCATTCAAAATTTTTATTCATTTTTAAAATTTACGTATAGTAAAACTTAGGCTTTTTTGGAGGGGGGTGGAGCTAGCTTTTGGTTTCATTAATTTTCTCTAATTGTTTACCTAATTTGGCATTCATTTTTTTTCATTCTTGTCATTTTAAGTTTTATGTTTTTATTTATGCAGGATTAACTTGCTTTCCTTTTATACTTCTTGAGATAGAAGCTTAGAACATTGATATTGGCATTTCCCCCTTCTAATAAAGCATTTACAAATTTATCCTAAGCACTTTTTTAGCTATATCCCACAAATTTTGATATGCTATGCTTTTAATACTATTCAGGATAAAATATTTTCTAATCTCTCTTGAGTTCTTATCTTACTAATGAAGTTTACAGAACTGAAATGCTGGATTTCCAAATATGTTGGCAATTTTTATATATCTTTTTATAATATATATCTCTAATTTAATATTTTGATGTTATCATAAGTATAATTTTAAGTTTTATTTTCCAGATTTTCATTGCTAGAATATAAAAACCCAGTTGAACTTGATATATTGTTGTTTATTCCAGTGATTTTGCTAAACTGAAATACTTGTTCTAGTAAGTAGTCTATGATTCCTGTAAACTACACATACTTCAGATGTACAATTTGATGAATTTTGATAGATGTATACACCAATGAAACCACCACCACAATCAAGACAGTTACTATTTCCATCACTCCCCAAGAGGTGCAAATTTCAAACTTACATTTCTTAGTATTTTCTGTATTCGTATTATGTTTTCTGCAAAGAAAGACAGTTTTACTCCATTCTTTCCAGTTTGTATTCCTCTTATGTGTCATAGAACACATTCGGTATAATTTCCACCTTTTAAAATCTTCCACCCTTTTAAATGTGGTGTGTCTTATGGCCTCATACATAGCTATTATGGTGAATATTTCATGCACACTTGAAAAGGACATGTATTTTGTCGTTGCTGAATGGGCTGTTTTCTCAATGTCAATTAGATGACGTTAGGTAATAATGTCCACATCTTCTAGATTCTTTCTGATTTTTTTTTTCTGCTTGTTCTGTCAATTACAGAAAGAAGAGAGCTGTAGCCTCCAACTCTAACTGGGGAAGTGTCTGTTTCTCCTTTCAGGTATGTCCAGTTTTACCTCAAGTACTTTTAAGCGGTTCTACCATGCATACTCTTTAGGATTGTCATGTTTTACATATATACATTTTTTAATTGAAGTATAGTTATAGTTAGTTTACAATGTTGCATCAACTTCTGGTGTAGAGCATAATGCTTCAGTCATACATGAACATACATATAAATTAATCTTTTTATTTTTTATAAAATGTGTCTGTTTATCCCTGATTACACCCTTTTCCCTAAATTTGATTTTGTCTGATATTCACACAGTCAATTCAGCTCTCTTATGTTTTGTATTTGCATGGTTTCATTTTTTCCTATCCTTTTACTCTTAACTTACTGTGTGTTTGAATTTAAGGTGTATTTTTCCTTAATGAACACAGGTTTATGCTGTTTTTTAATGTCTGAAAAGAGCTGTTTCTTACATTTTGCCCAGTTTTCTGTTTGTTTCTATTGGGGTGATATGTCCAGTGCCATTATTTCCTCATGGCAGAATTTCTTCTATACATTTTTGTCCTGTGGTTTGTTGTGTGCATGGCATTTAGTCTATACGCATTGTCACCTTCATGTTAATGACCACCAGACATATACTTTTCTTATTCTTGGCAATGCCTCTTTACACATTGAATAACCATTTGCATTCTGTTTTATGATTCGAGGTGAAATGACTACTGCCAGTATAGAAATGGCATTTATCATCACAATGCATTTATAAAAACCTCTCGGGACTAAAATATGTGTCTATCTACATACTTCAAAATATGAGCCACAGTAGGGATGAAAATCTCAGTTCCTCCATCCATGAAATACAAGCAAAGGAAGCACAGTATTTCTTAAATAAATGACACGTACCTCCAACACTGAATTATAAGTTGATGATCAAAAATTGCTGGCACCTGATTCCAAATGAAAAACTAAATAATTAAGTATACACTTAAATGTTAAAAATTAATTTCTTTTCATGTCTGATATTCAGATGTACAGAATGAAGTCTCAGTTATATTAATAATTTGGTGGAACTTATATTAAAAAGCTTGTGGTAAAATTTTTATTAAGAGGAGTAATATAATCACATACAATTTATGGCTTAAAATGTTTCATATCACTGTAATTGGATGTGTCAAATTTTATTTAAGCCTGATAGTATGGTTTCTGTATTTTATAATTCTTTTTGAACTAAGCTACTAAATTTATTCTATAAAGATTACTTTTTTCCAAATTTGTGCCTTAAACATTACAAAACTATATTTTCTCGATTTTAACAAAAGTTCTTAATGAGTGAATCTCTAAATGTTAGAAAAGTCTACTGATTTGTCATTCCTTTCATCTTTACATATTGATAACATACTCCCTTAATTACCATTTGTGTAGTGTCTTCAACATTTTTTTAGTAGAAGTTGATCTCTTTCCACCCTGAGACTGTTTTCTAGGTTACTTTACACAACATTGGTTGGCAACACACATAAACGTCCAGGTAGATACAGATCATTATTTTAAATTCAACCTATTATATCCCACCAAACTTTTACTGCATACAGTTATTATTACAAAATTTACCTGTTGTGGATTATCTACTATCATCAACAAAGAGAATGTGATATACACAAAAATAGGTAATCATACCTCAATTTCAGCCACAAAGAACAGTTTTTGTATAGAATTTAATGTGGTCTTCATAGAGAGAAATTTAACTGATGAAATAGTCAAGTTCTATGAAACCTAGAATTTCTTACATAAATGTATCTGTATTTTACCTAGCGCCTATAATTTTATGGGGAAATGAACTGGGTGTTTGGAAACAGATCAGAATTTTTGGGTGAAGGGAATTTTTAAGCAATATTTTTTATTTTGAAATATTGTAAGCTAGAGAAAGGTTTAAACATTACTATTATTTTAATAAATATCACCTACAAATTCAAATTTTTTCCATACTCATATTAAATTTTTTACTGAATAAAATTCTGGAGATAAACTGAATTCTTTTATGAACCCCTAATGAACACCATTCCATTTCCCTCTTCCTCCCAAGAGGTAAACACTCCCTTAACTTGCTATTTGTCATTTCCAAGCATATTTGCTAATACTAGACAACATATACATGTATGAATCAACATGTATATATTCTTTGGGTCATATTTTTGAAGTTCTATAAATAGTATTATACATATTCACAATTATATAACTTGCTTTTTTTCTTAAGTAGATATTTATGATTTATGTAGCTTTGATTTATTAATTTAACTGCTATATACTATTCCAATTATATGACTCTAAAACAACATATTCATCAATTCTCCTATTGCTGGACATTTTTGTGATTTCCAGCTTTTCACCATTATAGAAAATGCTAAAATGAACATTCTTGTGAGGCCCTTCTTGTGCCACATTTGGGGTCCTTTCAAGTATATCTGAAAGTGCAATGCTGAGCGAGGTTATGTCCAGTTTCAATATTTCTAAAAATAACCAAAGGAATTAGGCAAATTTACAAGACCACTAGCAGTGAAGAAAGGTCAAAAGAATATTTTTATAGATTGATTTTAAGGGAAATCAAAAATCAAATTAATACTTTAGTCATATTTTGTTTATTATTTACAGGGACTCAGATGACATTTCTATAGAAGTATTTCAGTAAATTTAAGTATTTAAGAGTGTTTCAGGAAAACTTTGACATGATCTTATGGTACATGTTATTATAGCACCTGAATCTTAGTTATTAGCAGTTAATTATTGGTCATATGTTCAGAATCTCCTTGATTCAATAATCATTGTTTAACCATTCAAATAAGGTGTTAGAACCCTTTTCTCCTGGCTGTCTTGTTTCTATTTCTTCCATAACAGTCTCAATAATAAACATTTTTCCTGAGACTATTACCCACACTAAAAGTACCCTCATATCACTTTAATTTTTCATGATAAGTTCTGAAAGCACCGAGTGGAAAGTTTCATACTGCTGAGCACAACCTGCTGACTTCCCAGTGTCATGCTACATTTCCTTCACATCAGGCTACTCACTTGATTTGTGTTTCTTGTAATCTCAGGTTGCTCCTGTGCCATCTCTCGTCTCCTGAGATGGCTGCTGTCTTCTCTTTCCACATCACCTTCCCCATGTATTCCATGTGCAGCAAAAGAAAAAAAAAGATTAGAGGGACCCCTGAGGACTTTATTCCTTATTATGATCCAGTCATTTGCTGCAGTGACAAATAATTTATCAATATTATACAGGTCCTCTCCTGATCTGATTGATCAGTCATTCCCAACTTAGACATTTTAACTACAAGGGAGATAAATATCGAAAAGATTTGATCTTGCACCAGACATCTGAATGCATTTTCTTGGGTGTATTATTGTCTTAACATTATAATGGCTAAGAAATTGAATACATTATTTATATTAGTATAATTTCAATTCAATACTTTGAAAGAGATTTTAGATTCCTAAATATGTAAGCATGCAAGGACCACTGAAACTCATTACACCAGCAAGATGACTCACTGTTATCATTCTTTGTGATCCACACACTTGTCTACATTATGTACATTAGTCCACAAAGAATTCACTCAACAAACTTTCATAAGCTGGTGGACTATACCATCATCACATACTGAACAATGTAGCAAGTCATTATGATAATGATCTGATTGAAAAAAAGTGAATAGACATTCTTAAAATGTCTTTTCCACAACTATGTTGTGTGGATGTTTCTTATGTTTCCAGATAAATAATATAAAGTTTTTCTCCAAAATTCTATCCATCACTATATTTATGTCTTCCTCCCCTAACGGCAAGCAACTTTTCACTGATAAATTTCCATGGTAAGAATGTCCTTATCTTTAATTAATTAATTAATTAATTTTTTAATGGAGGTACTGGGGATTGAACCCAGGACCTCATGTGTGCTAAGCATGCACTCTACCACTGAGCTATATTCACCTCTTGGATAAATTGGGAGTTTGAAATTTGCAGATACTAAATACTATATATAAAATAGACAAACAACAAGTTTCTTCTGTATAGCACAATATCTTGCAGTAACCTATAATGAAAAAGAATATGAAAATGAATCTATGTATGTATACAGATGATTGAAACATTATGCTGTACACCAGAAATTGATGCAACATTGCAAATTGACTATACTTTAATAAAAAGGAAGGGAAAAAAAAAGAAAGAAAAGGAAAAAGAACATCCTTATCAATTCTGACAAACAGTTCAGATTCCAAATTCCACTGCCACGTTTTCCCTGAGCCCTTCTTGGGCAATTTTAAGCCTCCCCCACCCCACCTTGGAGTAGCAGGCTTTTCTCTCCCTTCGTCCCCTCATCCTTCCAACCAAGTCCTCATCTTTCTAGTATCTTCTGAGCCTTGCAATGTCTGTCAACCTTAGATTGCAGCTGAGGCCACCAGGCTGCAGATATGCCAAACAGAGAAGCAGCAGATCCTGGCACATGGCTGGTGTTTAATTAAATAATGGTTGAGTACAGAGAAGCTTTGAGAAAAAAATGTCTGTGCAGACAACTTCCCACTGTCTTGGGAGGATGTGAAATAGCTGAATAGCTGAATAGCTGAATAGCTGAATAACTGAGATCTTTCTTAATCTTAGTGTCACAAAACCCTCATCTGGAAGCCTGACAGCCCAACAAGGTCAAAGTCGAAATGAAACTGTTACAACAGAAGTGGATAATAAGTGCCTTTTACTTTCTTTCAACCACTAGGGTTCTCAGGAAAGATGGAGTCATAAGCCAAGGGCTGTGCTTAGTATTCTTGTGCAATACTGGACCGTGTCTGCCTTCTAGTTTTCAGGGACTTCTGCCCTCATCAAGAGGACTTTGTTATCAGTACTCCCTGAAAAAAAAAAGGCAGGGAGAGACAGATTGCAAAAGCGTGGACTTTCTGAACCCAGCAGGCCCCATCAGTCTGTTATGCTGCCTGAGTTCTGGAGAGCCATGGAATTATAGGGGACACTCAGGACTGAGTAGGAATCCCAGGGTCTGCTCATCCCATTCTGCCAACCTAAAAGTTTATGCAAAACAATCTGAAACTTCCCCGGTCTCTAAGATAAGAATAATGTTTCCTCCTCCCACGAATTTTCAGGCTGATTAAATGATGCATCTGGCCCTCACCAAGTGGCTTTTGAAGTGTCTATGGGGTATCTGGAGGAACTTGGCTTCCTTTTTAAAAAAATTTTATTGTTTTGTTGAAGTATAGTCAGTTTATAATGTGTTCATTTCTGGTATGCAGCATAATAATTCAGATATATATGTATCTGTGTGTGTGTGTGTGTGTGTGTGGGTATATACAAATATATATATTTGGTTGAATTGAAATTGATAATTCTCATTTAAAAATAATTATATTCCAGAAATATACTTTATATTAAATGGAATTGATGATTTTTACTTACTTACATTGTTTATATAAATAAATATTAATTTAATTCTGATGATTGGCTTTAAATATTTGTATTACTAATTTTATTTTCTATTACTGTAAAATAATAGATATAATGTACAATAATCTTTCTGAGAAGGATTCTATACTATTATTTGAATTAAAAGATTTAGTATATATTTCCTGAAGTATTTTTATTTGTGCCTTGAAATGTTCTTGTAAAGAAATACTCCACAATTCTTGGTGGTAAACATGTCTCTTCTTTAATGTGTGCCTCATATTTATATAGCTTTTATTCATTCATTTATTATAGTGCATTGCCTCATCCAATCACAGTGGGGCTGCGTTTCTTCAGGCGGCGCGGAGGGCAGCCTGACCCGGGGTCCTTGGAGCGGGCGCCGTGGCCACGCCCCCTTCCTGGGGCGGGCCCTGCCTTGTTCCAGTTGCTTCCAGAGAGGATGTACGCCGAAGGGGAGCGGAGCGGTGAGCGCTGTGTGTCCTCCAGGCCTCTCCGCGAACGTGGAGTGGCTCCTGGGGCCCCATGGACGCGGAGTCAAGAGACAAGGGGTGTTGGAGCCATCGAAGGCATGGGTACTCTTCGAAAAGGTAGGCCCCGCGAACGGCTCCACGAAGCGGCGGCGGCGGCGGCGGCGGGCGGGGGGCGGCGGGCGGCGGCGGAGGGAGGCGGCGGGAGGCGGGCGGCGGCGGCGGCGGCGGCACCCAGCACGCTGCTGGCATCTCTGTTAACGAACAAGGGCCCGGTTCCCGCTACCGGAGCGGGAGCGCGGCGGGCTGCGGGAGGCGGGAGGCGGCGGCGGGAGGCGGGCGGTGGCGGGAGGCAGCGGCGGCGGGCGGCGGCGGCGGCGGGCGGCGGCGGGAGGCGGGAGACGGCGGCGGCGGCGGCGGGAGGCGGCGGGAGACGGCGGCGGCGGCGGCAGCGGCGGCGGGCGGCGGCGGGAGGCGGGAGACGGTGGCGGCGGCGGCGGGCGGCGGCGGGCGGCGGCGGGAGGCGTCGGCGGCGCGGCGGCACCCAGCACACTGCTGGCATCGCTGTGAACGAACAAGGGCCCGGTTCCCGCCGCGCGGAGTGGGAGCGCGGAGGGCTGCGGGCAGCAGCGGGAGGCGGCGGCGGGCGGCGGCGGGATGCGGGAGACGGCGGCGGGAGGCGGACGGTGGCGGGAGGCAGCGGCGGCGGGCGGCGGCGGCGGCGGCACCCAGCACGCTTCTGGCATCGCTGTGAACGATCAAGGGCCCGGTTCCCGCCGCGCTCCCGCTCCGCGCGGGCGGCGGCAGGCGGCGGCGGGAGGCGGGAGACGGCGGCAGGAGGCGGGCAGTGGCGGGAGGCAGCGGCGGCGGGCGGCGGCGGCGGCGGCGGCGGCGGCACCTAGCACGCTGCTGGCATCTCTGTTAACGAACAAGGGCCCGGTTCCCGCCGCGCGGAGCGGGAGGGCTGCGGGCGGCGGCAGGCGGAGGCGGGAGGCAGCGGCGGCGGGCGGCGGCGGCGGCGGGCGGCGGCGGTCGGCGGGAGAAGGCGGCTGGAGGCGGGCGGCGGCGGCGGCGGCGGTACCCAGCATGCTGCTGGCATCGCTGTGAACGATCAAGGGCCCGGTTCCCGCCGCGCGGAGCTGGAGCGCGGCGGGCTGCGGGAGGCGGCAGGCGGCGGCGGGAGGCGGGCGGTGGCGGGAGGCGGCGGCGGCACCCAGCACGCTGCTGGCATCTCTGTGAACGAACAAGGGCCCGGTTCCCGCTACCGGAGCGGGAGCGCGGCGGGCTGCGGGAGGCGGGAGGCGGGCGGTGGCGGGAGGCAGCGGCGGCGGGCGGCGGCGGCGGCGGCGGGCGGCGGCGGGAGGCGGGAGACGGCGGCGGGCGGCGGCGGGAGGCGGGGGGGGGGGCAGGCGGTGGGAGGCGGCGGCGGCGGCGGGCGGCGGCGAGAGGCGGGAGACGGCGGCAGGAGGCGGGTAGTGGCGGGCGGCGGTGGCGGCACCTAGCACGCTGCTGGCATCGCTGTGAACGAACAAGGGCCCGGTTCCCGCCGCGCTCCCGCTCCGCGCGGGCGGCGGCAGGCGGCGGCGGGAGGCGGGAGACGGCGGCAGGAGGCGGGTAGTGGCGGGCGGCGGCGGCGGCACCTAGCACGCTGCTGGCATCTCTGTTAACGAACAAGGGCCCGGTTCCCGCCGCGCTCCCGCTCCGCGCGGGCGGCGGCAGGCGGCGGCGGGAGGCGGGAGACGGCGGCAGGAGGCGGGTAGTGGCGGGCGGCGGCGGCGGCGGCACCTAGCACGCTGCTGGCATCTCTGTTAACGAACAAGGGCCCGGTTCCCGCCGCGCGGAGCGGGAGGGCGGCGGGCGGCGGCGGGAGGCGGGAGAAGGCGGCTGGAGGCGGGCGGCTGCGGCGGCGGCGGTACCCAGCATGCTGCTGGCATCGCTGTGAACGATCAAGGGCCCGGTTCCCGCCGCGCGGAGCTGGAGCGCGGCGGGCTGCGGGAGGCGGCAGGCGGCGGCGGCAGCGGGCGGCGGCGGCAGCGGCGGCTCCCAGCGCACTGCTGGCATCGCTGTGAACGAACAACGGAAAGGAAGACATGGAGGAGGAGAAGGAGGTGATGGAGCAGGTGGTGGTGGAGGAGGAGGTGGTGGTGGTGGAGGAGGAGGTGGTGGAGGAGGAGCTGGTGGAGGATGTGGAGGAGGAGGATGTGGAGGAGGAGGATGTGGAGGAGGAGGAGGATGTGGAGCAGGAGGAGGATGTGGAGAAGGAGGAGAATGTGAAGGAGGTGGAGGAGGAGAAGGGGTGGAGGAGGAGGAGGAGGCGGAGGAGGAGGCGGAGGAGGAGCTCGAGGACGAGGAGGAGGTGGAGGAGGAGGAGGTGGAGGAGGAGGAGGAGATGGAGGAGGAGGTGGAGGAGGATTATTAAAATAATCCTCAAGATTGTTTCTAATTTCCATAATAATACTTAATTAAAGCTACTTCATACGCAACTATTAACAAAGAAAGTAATTGCTGCCAGTCTTCCAGATAGCCTGCAAGGAGGTCCAGAATTGAATTATGGAGAATTAACTGGATAAATTAATCTGGAAGTAGATTTACCACTGGTGCAGCATTTAGCCTCTAATGTAAAGAGCCAGAAGCAGTCTTTCGATGGAATCTCAAAGTACGCTCAGTTCTTTCCTGGTTTCTTTGACCAAGAAGAGCAGTACTACCTTTCTCTACCTAAAAGGGAATGTGGAGGAGTAGGAGGAGGTGGAGGAGGAGGAGGAGGAGGAGGTGGAGGAGGAGGAGGATGTGGAGGAGGAGGAGGATGTGTAGGAGGATGTGGAGGAGGTGGAGGATGTGGAGGAGGAGGATGTAGAGGAGGAGGATGTGGAGGAGGAGGAGGATGTGGAGGAGGTGGAGGATGTGGAGGAGGAGGATGTAGAGGAGGAGGATGTGGAGGAGGAGGAGGATGTGGAGGAGGAGGAGGATGTGGAGGAGGTGGAGGAGGAGGAGATGGAGGAGGAGGAGGAGGTGGAGGAGGTGTGGAGGAGGAGGTGGTGGAGGAGGAGTTGGAGGAGGTGGTGGAGGAGGTGGTGGAGGAGGAGGATTATTAAAATAACCCTCAAGATTGTTTCTAATTTCCAAAATAATATTGAATTAAAGCTATTTCATACGCAACTATTAAGAAAGAAAGTAATTGATGCCAGTCTTCCAGATAGCCTGCAAGGTGTTCCAGAATTGAATTATGGAGAATTAACTGGATAAATGAGTCTGGAAGTAGATTTACCACTGGTGCAGCATTTAGCCTCTAAGGAAA
>NW_027328977.1:0-5000 GCF_048564905.1 Vicugna pacos | reverse complement strand
GTAGGATGTGGAGGAGGAGGAGGATGTGGAGGAGGTGGAGGATGTGGAGGAAGAAGAGAAAGTGGAAGAGGAGGTGGAGGAGGATGAGGAGGTGGCAAGGGAGAAGGAAATGTAGAGGAGGAGGAGGAGGAGGAGGATGTGAAGGAGGAGGATGTGGAGGAGGAGGAGGATGTGGAGGAGCAGGAGGATGTGGAGGAGGAGGACGTTGAGGAGGAGGCAGATGTGGCAAGGGAGGAGGAAATGTAGAGGAGGAGGTGGAGGAGGAAGAGGAGGTGGAGGAGGAGGAATAGGAGGGGGAGTAGGAGGAGGAGGTGGCGGAGGAGGAGTTGGAGGCGCAGGTGGAGGTGGAGGAGGAGGAGGAGGAGGAGGTGGAGGAGGAGGTGGTGGAGGTGGAGGAGGAGGTGGTGGAGGAGGAGGAGGTGGAGGTTGAGGAGGAGGTGGTGGAGGAGGAGGAGGCTTTGGAGGAGGAGGAGGATGTGGAGGAGGAGGAGGATGTGGAGGAGGAGGAGGTGTAGGAGGATGAGGTGGAGGTGTAGGAGGATGAGGTGGAGGTGGAGGAGGTGGTTGAGGGGGAGGAGGTGGCGGAGGAGCAGGAGGAGGTGGGGAAGGGGAGAAGGAGGAGGTGGGGGAGGAGGAGGAGGTGGAGGTGAAGGAGGAGGTGGAGGAGGAGGTGGAGGAGGTGGAGGAGGAGAAGGAGGTGGAGAAGGAGGATTAGTCATACCAATCATGATTGGGGGCTTCGGAAATTGACTGGTTCCTTTAATGATTGTCTCCCCAGACATGGCATTTCCCCATAGAAAAAAATGAGCTTCTGGCTGCTTCCCCCCTCATTCCTACTACTTCTAGCATCATCCATAGTTGAAGCCGGGGCAGGCACTGGTTGAACTGTTTACCCTCCCCTAGGAGGGTAGGAGGAGGCGGAGGAGGAGGAGGATCTGGAGGAGGTGGAGGAGGAGGAGGTGGAGGAGGTGGAGTTGGATGAGGAGGTTAAGGTGGAGGAGGAGGTGGAGGAGGAGGTGGTGGAGGAGGAGGAGGATGTGGAGGAGGAGGAGTTGGAGGAGGAGCAGGTGGAGGAGGTGTGGAGGAGGAGAAGGAGGAGGTGGGGGAGGAGGAGGTGGAGGAGGAGGAGGAGGTGGGGGAGGAGGAGGTGGAAGATGAGGAGGAGATGGAGGAGTATTAGTCATACCAATCATAATTGGGGGCTTCGGAAATTGACTGGTTCCTTTAATGATTGGCGCCCCAGACATGGCATTTCTCCGTATGAACAACATGAGCTTCTGGCTGCTACCCCCCTCATTCCTACTACTTCTAGCATCATCCATAGTTAAAGCCAGGGCAGGCATTGGTTTAACTGTTTACCCTCCCCTAGGAGGGTAGGAGGAGGTGGAGGAGGAGGAGGATGTGGAGGAGGATGTGGAGGAGGAGGATGTGGAAAAGGATGTGGATGAGGAGGATGTGGAGGAGGAGGCGGTGGAGGAGGAGGAGTTGGAAGAGGAGGAGGTGGAGGAGTTGGATGTGGAGGTGGAGGAGGAGGTGGAGGAGTTTGTGGAGGAGGAGGCGGTGGAGGAGGAGAAGGTGGAGGAGGAGGTTGTGGAGGAGGAGGAGGATGTGGAGGAGGAGGAGGAGGATGTGGACGAACAGGAGGATGTGGAGGAGGAGGACATGGAGGAGGAGGCATAGGTGGCAAGGTAGGAGGAAATGTAAAGGAGGAGTTGGAGGAGGAAGAGGAGGTGGAGGAGGAAGAGGAGGTGTAGGAGGAGGAGCTGGAGGAGGAGGAGGAGGAGGAGGAGGATGTGGAGGAGTAGGATGTGGTGGAGGAGGATGTGGTGGAGGAGGAGGTGGAAGAGGAGGAGGTGGAGGAGGAAGAGGAGGTGGAGGAGGAGGAGCTGGAGGAGGAGGAGGAGTAGGTGGAGGATGAGGAGAAGGAAGTGGAAGAGGAGGATGAGGTGGAGGAGGAGGAGGAGGTGGAGGAGTTGGAGGAGGAGGAGGAGGATGTGGAGGAGGAGGATGTGGAGGAGGAGGAGGATGTGGAGGAGCAGGAGGATGTGGAGGAGGAGGACGTTGAGGAGGAGGCAGAGGTGGCAAGGGAGGAGGAAATGTAGAGGAGGAGGTGGAGGAGGAAGATTAGGTGGAGGAGGAGAGTAGGAGAGGAGGTGGCGGAGGAGGAGTTAGAGGGGCAGGTGCGGGAGGTGGAGGAGGAGGTGGAGGAGGAGGTGGAGGAGGAGGAGGTGGTGGAGGAGGAGGAGGTGGAGGTTGAGTAGGAGGTGGTGGAGGAGGAGGAGGATGTGGAGGCGGAGGAGAAGGATGTGGAGGAGGAGGGTGTGGCGGAGGAGGAGGTGTAGGAGGATGAGGTGGAGGTGGTGGAGGTGGTTAAGGGGGAGGAGGTGGCGGAGGAGGAGGAGGAGGTGGGGGAGGAGGAGAAGGAGGAGGTGGGCGGAGGAGGAGGAGGTGGAGGTGAAGGAGGAGGTGGAGGCTGGAGGAGGAGGAGGAGGAGGAGGAGGAGGAGCAGGAGGAGAAGGAGGTGGAGAAGGGTGAGGATTAGTCATACCAATCATGATTGGGGGCTTCGGAAATTCACTGGTTCCTTTAATGATTGTCTCCCCAGACATGGCATTTCCCCATAGAAAAAAATGAGCTTCTGGCTGCTCCCCCCTCATTCCTACTACTTCTAGCATCATCCATAGTTGAAGCCGGGGCAGGCACTGGTTGAACTGTTTACCCTCCCCTAGGAGGGTAGGAGGAGGCGGAGGAGGAGGAGGATCTGGAGGAGGAGGAGGTGGAGGAGGATGAGGTGGAGGATGTGGAGTTGGATGAGAAGGTTAAGGTGGAGGAGGAGGTGGAGGAGGAGGTGGTGGAGGAGGAGGAGGTGGAGGAGGAGGTGGTGGAGGAGGAGGATGTGGAGGAGGAGGAGGATGTGGAGGAGGAGGAGGATGTGGAGGAGGAGGAGGATGTGGAGGAGGAGGAGGTGGAGGAGGAGCAGGTGGAGGAGGTGTGGAGGAGGAGAAGGAGGAGGTGGGGGAGGAGGAGGGGGAGGAGGAGGAGGAGGTGGGGGAGGAGGAGGTGGAAGATGAGGAGGAGATGGAGGAGTATTAGTCATACCAATCATGATTGGGGGCTTCGGAAATTGACTGGTTCCTTTAATGATTGGCACCCCAGACATGGCATTTCTCCGTATGAACAACATGAGCTTCTGGCTGCTACCCCCCTCATTCCTACTACTTGTAGCATCATGCATAGTTGAAACCGGGGCAGGCATTGGTTTAACTGTTTACCCTCCCCTAGGATGGTAGGAGGAGGTGGAGGAGGAGGAGGATGTGGAGGAGGATGTGGAGGAGGAGTATGTGGAGAAGGATGTGGATGAGGAGGATGTGGAGGAGGAGGCGGTGGAGGAGGAGGAGGTGGAATAGGAGGAGGTGGAGGAGGTGGAGGTGGAGGAGGAGGTGGAGGAGTTTGTGGAGGAGGAGGATGTGGAGGAGGATGTGGAGGATGAGGATGTGGAGGAGGAAGATGTGGAGGAGGAGGCGGTGGAGGAGGAGGAGGTGGAGGAGGAGGAGGCGGAGTAAGTTGATGTGGAGGTGGAGGAGGAGGTGGTGGAGGAGGAGGAGGAGGATGTGGAGGAGGACTATGTGGAAGAGGAGGATGTGGAAGATGAGGAGGTGGAGGTGGAGGAGATGGAGGTGAAGGAGGAGGAGGTGGAGGAGGAGGAGGACGTGCAGGAGGAGGAGGTGGAGGAGGAGGAGGAGGTGGAGGAGGATTAGTCATACCAATCATGATTGGGGGCTTCGGAAATTGACTGGTTCCTTTAATGATTGGCTCCCCAGACGTGGCATTTACCCGTATGAACAAAATGAGCTTCTGTCTGCTACCCCCCTCATTCCTACTACTTCTAGCATCATCCATAGATGAAGCCGGGGCAGGCACTGGTTTAACTGTTTACCCTCCCCTAGGAGGGGTAGGAGGAGGATGTGGAACAGGAGGAGGAGGAGGAGGTGGAGGAGGAGGTGGTGGAGAAAGAGGAGGATGTTGAGGAGGAGTAGGAGGATGTGGAGGAGCAGGAGGAGGATGTGGAGGAGGAGGAGGAGATGTGGAGCAGGAGGACGTGAAGGAGGAGGAGGTGGACGAGGAGGAGGAGGTAGTGGAGGAGAAGGAGGTGGTGGAGGAGGAGGAGGTGGTGGAGGATGTGGTGGAGGAGGTGGAGGTGGATGTGGAGGAGGTGGAAGTTGATGTGGAGGAGTTGGAGGTGGAGGAGGTGGAGGAGGTGGAAGTGGAGGAGGTGGAGGTGCAGGAGGAGGATGTGGAGGAGGAGGATGTGGAGGCGGAGGAGGAAGAGGTGGAGTTGGAGGAGGAGGACGTGGAGGAGGTGGATGTTGAGGAGGAGGATGTGGAGGAGGAGAATGTGGAGGAGGATGTGGAGAAGGAGGAGGATGTGGAGGAGGAGCAGGATGTGGAGGAGGAGGTGGAGGAGGAGGAGATGGAGGGTGAGTTGCTGGAGGAGGAGTAGGTGGAGGAGGAGTAGGTGGAGGTGTAAGAGGAGGAGAAGGAGGAGGTGGAGGAGGACGAGGTGGAGGAGAAGGAGGTGGAGGAGGAGGAGGTTGAGGAGGAGGAGGAAGAGGTGGAGGAGGAGGAGGAGGAGGAAGAGTGGAGGAGGCGTTGGTGGAGGTGGAGTAGGTGGAGGTGGAGGAGGATGTGGAGGAAGAGGAAGAGGTGGAGAAGGAGCAGGAGGAGGTGAAGGAGGAGGAGCTGGAGGTGGAGGTTCGACAATTGGTTGCCCGGTATGTGATCTCTATGGAAACTAGGCCTGTTCCTTGAACTTTTGCTATAAACCACCCCCTGCCCACACCTCCCCTCCTCAGCAGGCTCACAGTCTTGGAAGTATTAGCCCACTTGACCTCCTTTGTCCAACAAAGAAATAAAGCTGCCTCTTCTAGTTCATCCAAAACTCTGTCCTCCAGTGTCAATTCAGTAAACTTAATAAGGAGGCTGTGTTTTGGCAACTGGTT
>NW_027328976.1:0-33881 GCF_048564905.1 Vicugna pacos | reverse complement strand
ACATACACTCTCCCAAGACTGAATTATGAAGAAAGAAAACGTGAACAGACAAATAATGAATGAGATAACTGAATCAGTAAGGAAAATCTCAGCAGAGAAAATCCCTGGGCCAGGTGTCTTCAACTGTGTGCTCTTCCAAAACATATACACATCCCCATGTTTACTGCAGGGTTATTCACAATAGCCAGGATAAGGAAACTACCTACTTGTAGGTCGATGGACAACTGGATTGAGAAAATGTGGTGTATGCATGGTGGACGTGAATTAGCTTTCAAAATGAAGGAAGTCCTGCTGACAGTAACAACTTGGATGAAACTGGAGGACAGCATTCTAAGTGAAATAATCCAGAAACAGAAAGACGGAAACTGTATGCCACTTATACGTGAAGTCTTAACATTTCAAACACGTGAAATGAAGAGAGTGGAATGGTGGTTGCCAGGGGGCTGGGAGATTGGATGAATGATGAGATTTTGGTCAGAGGGTACAGAGTTTCAATTATGCAGGATGAGTGAATTCTGAATACCCAATGCACAACATGTTGACTGTAGTTAATAATTCATTACTATACATTTGAAATTTGCTAAGAGAGTAGAGTGTTTTAAGAACCAGGAAAAAAACAACTATGTGAGATATGATGTATATGATAATTCGCTTGATTGTGGTAATCATTTTGCAGCATATAGCAAAATATCACACTTTACAATTGAACATATATGATTTTTATTTGTCAGTTGTATTTAAATAATGCTGGGGAAAAAGAATACAATGAAATTTGTAATATAACAATATGTAACACTTTGGCAGCAAAATCAGATTGATTTAATAAAAAAATCTTTTCTTAGTTGTGTACACTCATCAGTTCTCAAGTTTTGCTTGTGAGAGTAAACAAAACATACATGTTAAGCAAAAGAAACTGTTTTTTTTGCTACAAATGTGGATCGCATTTTACTTTCACCCTTGAGTCCCAGATAATTATTCATGAATTAAATTGAAGGATGATCTTCTGCTTGGAAGCCTTTATAAGATATAATTTTGTGATTTACAAGTAACTAGAGGTTTATGTAATCAATGTAGCTTGTAATTTAAATAGGTAATTAAACTCATACATTTAGTTTAACAAAAGACATTGAGATTAAACAATGTTCCACCCTCTTCCAGTGGTAATATTATAATTATTTTTTCTCCCTTGTGGCTTTAACATTCCAAAAATTATTCTTAAATTGTGTATTTCCTTTTGCTGAAATGACGCATGCCTGGCATGGGCTAAATTCAATTTTTCCTTAATTATAAAATTACAATTTCAACAGAGCACAATTTAAGGATCTCTTATAAATCTACTTTTCATTAATACATAGCATCTCTTTTGATAAAATGAAGATTGAGATTCACGTGTGGAATTATTCCAGGTTCTCTCCTGTTCTACAGAGTCCTCTCTCATTTTTTTTTCCTTATTGCTGGATGAACAGAACTGGACAGACGCTTTGCTGCAGGAGCCTGTGGGGTGATGGACAGGTGGGCTCTCTGGTACAGATTTTACAGGTGTGAGGGCTGAGCTTCCACTCAGAGAGCAGAGAGCATTCTGTGAGGGACAGAAAAACAACTTTGCAGGGATGCGGTGCCTGCCACACACTTTCTGGTGCTGTATAGTCACAAAAGAAAAGCGCCAGACCTGCCTGTACAGCCTCCTCAAAGGGTTTCTCTGCAGTGGGAAGAAGGGAAAAGGTTAGATGACAGCACAAGGCAGGGATGGTGGCAGGGGGAGTGATATAGCCTCTTTTCCTCCCACCTAAAAATGTGGAATGGATCCCTAAGCGGCTTTCTTCCTGCCAGCTCTCCCCTCTTCATAGATGGTGCAAATCATGGTTGTAAAAGATATTCTTTTATTTCTTTTGCAGTCTCACTTCACTCTAGCAGAAAGCACACACATGTCTGACTTGCTGCTACCAGTCATCCTAAGATCCCTTTTATTAGAGCTTGCCCAGTTACAGGGGAACACTTTTCCATTGACTCTTTGAATTGGGTGAGATATTCTCTCGCACAGTGCTTCTTTCCAGAAACGTTTCATTTATGCAACTGAAAAATTGTACTTTCAGCAATACTCTCTTTTGGATAAAATGGCAAACATGAAGCAACAACAGCAAACCAAAAACATCATATCAGTTCCCCCTTTTTGGGTGTACTTAGTATTTGATATAAACTAGCAGTGCTTTTTTTTTTTTTTTGGATCCTGAGCTTTATAGATAAAAGATGTAATTGATGTCATTTTCACTGTCAGCATCATCGATGCAAATGCACTGATGGCGCTGTAGCACTCAGTCCTGTGCTTAACACCTGAAATCTCTTGTTAACTGGTCAAAGACAAGTAGGCGAGAAAGTAAGGAAATAAAGAAGCTGTCTCTGGTGCAGCAGAGCTGAGGAGAGATTAAGTGGCATTGTTTTGCTGTTAAACTCTCTTCCTAATTTGGCCATATTGGGGAGGGTATTGTAGACACTCTCTGTCTTTCCCGGAAACCACTAAGGAGGCTCTTAGCTTGCGCTGGGCATCTTGTTAGCAGCGGCCCTACCCGAGTGAACTATTCAGGCAACTAATGTGAGGTGCAATCAAATCACCTCCACAGTGATCCAGTCCAACCTCTGTGATGTCCTCACTACACTGAAACAGAAGACAAGACACCTGGAAAGATGGAAAATGATGGAAGAGAAAAGAAAAGAAGGGAAGTCCTGAAAAGGATTTACTAAGAGACATGAAGTGGGGGAGAAGGTGGCGAGGAGAGATAAACTGGGAGTTTGAGATTTGCAGATACTGACTGGTATACATCAAATAGACAAACAAGTTTATAGTGTACAGCACAGGGAACTATGTTTGATATCTTGTAGTAGCTCATGGTGAAAAAATATGAAAACAAGTATATGTATGTGTATGGATGACTGAAGCATGGTGCTGTACACCAGAAATTGACACAACATTGTAAGCCGACACTACTTCAATAAAAAAAGAAAGAAGAGGAGACATAAAGGGCTTCAGTATAATAATTTCTTCTTTTTGCCCTTCACTAGTCCCTTACAGGTTAAATGTTGTAACATAGATCATAACATTCATTATGTGCTCATTGAAATTTACATATGGTCACTGCGCTCATTTTTGTGACTTTAAGACACGGTTAAGATCAATTTTGTACCCTACCTTCTATACTAAACATTGGTTCACTTAATCAATCAGTTTTATTTCTCAGTTAAATGTCAATCCAACTCTACAGCTGAAGAAACAAACCTCACATATATTATATAGTTTTCCCAGGACATGAAACTAATAAATTAAGATTGAAGCCTGAATCAGTTTGATGCCAGACCTCACATTCTTTCCACCACACAACATTTCCTCTCTCAGGTCTCAGGACTTATACATGAAAGTGCCTTTTTTTTAATTGAAATATAATCAGTTACAATGTGTCAATTTCTGGTGTACAGCATCATGTCCCAGTCGTGTGTATACACACACATATTCATTTTCATATTCTTTTTAATTAAAGATTATTACAATATATTGAATATAGTTCCCTGTGCTCTACAGAAGAAATTTGTTTTTTTATCTATTTTTATGTATAGTGCTTACATTTAGAGTCATGCCATGGTTGCTATGAGTTCTTATTTCCACTACGCCCTCATTTATTTTAAACACCAAATACATGCAATGATAAAACTGCTCATTTTTGTTGGCATTTTAGATACTTTATTATACTTTTTAATTCTGTTAATGTGTGGACTGTTTCATAGGGTAACAAAACTTTGAATACACAGGCCCATAATGTTCCCAGTGTATTTGTCATATAATTGAATACAATACAGAAAAGGAAAAAATGATTATCTTGGAGGAGGCTGGTGAGGCATTCTTTGGTGGTCAGATCCAAGCTAAGAGCTTGAGATGTACAAATGAATAGCTGAAGACACGTGATTTGCACCAGCCATCACTTGGGTTAGAATTCCTATTTTTCCACCATCAGTTATGTGACAGCCACAACTTACTTCCAGCCTCAGAGTCTGAGATTCCTGGTCTGTAAAGTCAGCATAATGAGACTTACCCACATTTTAGAAGAGTAAATTAAATGCCTCGAGATTAAAGTGTGAGAGCAGTACCCTGAAATATGAGAAAGCCACACGAAGTATTCACGTTAGAAACAGAGACATGGTAATATAAGTGATCAAGGCACAGAGCCAGGAAAGTGACAGGGGCTGGATGAGGACAGAAGGGTGCCGGGTCCAGCCCCTGAAGTTAGTTAGACTATGGCGCCACCCCACGTAGCAGAACTGACAGTCCTCTAACTATGTCCCTCTGCCTTAGTTACACATAAGCATTTTTACTGTTTTATTTTCTTTTGCTGAAGAAGTTCGCTCACGTTCAGAAGGGCTGGAATAGAATACACGTTGAAGCTACAGGTATTTCAAGGTCACTGGATGTATTTCCTACTTTTTATTATCTGAGCCCTCTGAACAATTTCCCTCCTCATTTACACGTCAAATAAATGGTTGAAGGTAAATACATGATAAGGTTTTAGCTCATCTTTTAGGACAAATTCAGAATAAATCTTTGTTGTAGAAAAGCAGATTCAAGAAGGGATTTAGCATAACTTGTTAACAGATGTGCACTCTGGTTTTTAACATCTCTGGTCATACTTAGTAAAGCTGCCATCAGCTTTGATAATTTTTAAGACTATTTTTTTCTGTCTTATAAACAGAAAATGTATGTATATTTGCATATAAAATTTTCTTTAAAAATGCCTGTTACTGCATCTGTTAGTCTTCAGGTCATAATTATGAAGTTCATCTTCGTTGCCTTCATTACAGCATCTTATCAACAGGAAATCATTGAATGTTTTCAACGTGGATGTGTTACCCCAAAAGGCGAAGGGGAAAAGACTCCAGTTCTTGCCTCACCTGAAAGATAAGAATTCAAACGGGAGACAGAAGCATTGGTAGCCAAGATTTTAAAGGTTTTGTTTCAAAGCAAAGGGAAAGTACACCTCCAGAAACGGGAGGCGGGCTGATCCAAGGACAGAGAGCCGTGGGCTTTGTCCCTCCTCTTACACCCTCACTTAGAGGTGGTCTCTTGATTGATTGACAGCTCTTGCCCCTGGAGTGCTGAGTCATGCTTGCCCCCTTTTGTGCCTGTCCTTACCCACTACACACACAGAGGAACCCAAGTGGGAGCCTAAGCGGCAATGCTGGTGGTATTACAATGAGCACTGGGTCATGTCCCATTAGGTCCTTCTCGCTACTGCACAGGCTCTAACTGGTTTCTTGCAGACATTTATTTAGAGGAAGGCAAGCCCCTTTATGCTGAAGGCAGGGATACCGCCATCTTCCGGACCATTCTTCCTCCCCTCCACCTGTCTGCCAGGTGCCCCCACTTATCTAACTACCTGACAGAAGCACGTGCACCTGGAGGCAGATTTTCAGGTTTACAGAGTTGAGGCAATGCTAACAAATGTACCACAGACTCAAGTTAACTCAGTGTGGTCTTGAGAAATGCAATTTAGGGAAAGAGATCCTTGTGTTTATGAAAAATGAATTTCTCCCAATGCATGGGAAAGAAACCCGAATCTGGCTCTGCAATTTCTTTGAAAGATTATTACAACAGTGTGGGAGATGCCACCTTCCTTCCCTCATCTTCCCTGTAGTTAACATGGAGAGCAGTGAACATGGTAGAAAGTATGTCAACCAAGGTAGGGCTGTCTTCTCACATTGATGCCTCCTTAAGGCAGGGTTTAAATTCAGATAATCTGCACCAGGGATGAAAATGTTTACGAGGAAAGTCCCACTTTATGATCCAAAGAGTAATTCAAGAAACTGATTTAAAAGATTGCCTTCATGTCTTTGTGGTAGTGTTGCAGTGGTTATGATCATGTTTGAATTAAATGTTTCCTGATGGAAATCTGACTCATTAAGCTACCCACAGACATCTGAGAGGCCAGCAACTTACATAACTAATTCAGTTAAATGTGGTGCAAAGAAGCAGGGACATCTACAATTTTATGGTGTAAAAGAAAGAGGGATGTTTTTTGTTTTTTTGAGATTTTTTCCACTGACATTAAAAAAAATGATCAACTCAGGGCAAAAATCTTTATTATTTCTGTGCACATCAATAACATTGTCATTCTAACCATCAGTTTTTGAGATAGAATATTAATAATACAGGACTAGGCCCATGTTTTTAGAAATGAATATTTTATTTTATTTATTTATTTATTTATTTATTTTTTAGAAATGAATATTTTAAAACAGAAGTAAATTTTAAAGCTTGATATTGCAAATGTCTTTGCATTAAAATGCTTTTATGAAAGCTTCTCCCTGTTCATAGTTTCCTTTTCACTTGAGACATAGAAAAAAGGGGCACACTTCCATGTGCACATTTTCAGGTTAATGGATTTAATGTTTGGAGCCGGGACTTTGAAACTGGGTTCCTAACCCTTTGTCAGGGCCTCTCAACCCACACACACACACACCAACTCTTCAGGGGCAGAGCAAACACAAAGTTCTAAAAGAGTTTCACAATAATTTGGTTTAGTCAAGTTAAAGAGTAGAGAAGTAATTGCTAAGCAGTGAAAGCTCTTGCACAAGTTTAAACATGGAATTTAGTTCTGCTACCTTTTCAGGATTATTTACTCTGAATTTATCCGATGTTTGATTTATGTATCTATCATAATGGCATAATTTTATGGTCCAACCCCAGCTTCCTAATAAACTTCTAAAGTACCATTACAAGTTACATAGAGCAAATATTTCATAAATTTTTATTGCTTATAAAGCAATGGGAATAATGAAGCTTCCACATAAGATGACAACTCAATGGGAGAGAATTTCTAAAATGCAGAGCCCTGTGCTGGTAATCAGAAAGCTCTCAGAAATGGCTTAAGATTTACACAACTTTGGATCTCCTGTGGTGACAGATTTACTCCATGACTTTACTAAGCACTTATCTGATGCCCGCTACACACCTTGTGTTTCCTCTGGGCTGAGAACAGAGGAAGAGAAAGCTACAAGAGCCTAGTTCTTGAGGGCTTCCTGGGGAGGAAGTGTGGACTGGACTGCACATCATGTATTAATTTGGCTTAATTTGATTGATTTTCATTAAACAGTAGTGTCCTAGTATTTTGAATTAGCCATTGACATTATTAATGATTAGGAAAAAGCCAACAAAATTCCTAATATTCATCACTTCTTTGAGTACATTTATAGGGACTTTCAAAACAGAACTCTCATTGCAAAGATCCTTGGTTAGAGCAAATCCTGTAAAAGCTAAGTCATTTCTACCTTGGAAAGTATTCATTTTATATTTAACATGTTTAGATAGCCTTTTCTGGACTATATTGTGGAGATCTGGTTCAAATTTGGTTTTTTAACTTTTTTTTTTGAATTGAGGTATAGTTGATTCACAATGTTAGGTAGTTTCAGGTGTACAACAGATTGATTCACAATTCTTAAAGATTATATTCATTTATAGTTATTGTAAAATACTGGCTATATTCCCCATGCTGCACAGTATATCCTTGTCTGTTTCCTGTAATAAACATTTATTTTTCCAATCCCCAACTTATAAATTTCATCTAAAATTAGATTTGATATCAAGGAGAAACCTACAGCATTTTCCTTTTCATTTTGAGTTTTAATATCTCATTTCCTTAACTTATACTCTTTGATTTCACCAAAAAAAAGTGATCAGGTCAATTAAAACCACACAATCATAGAAAAGTTATTTGAAGGTAAAAAATATCCTCCTACAGAAACATGTTATATTGGAATTGTTTTCAAAAGCCTTTAAAGATTGATGTCTGAACTCCATGGGGACTCACACTTGCCCTTCCTAATGGGTTGATCAACACTTTCAAACTAAATTCTTCAAACTAAAAAGTCCAGCTGTAGGAAAGATTTTTCAGTAAATCCAGCACCTGAAATTGTTGGATTGCCATGCAACCATAAAAAAGTATAGTTGCCATAATTATATGGGAAAGTGTGTAGTATGATATTTAAGTAAAAATCAGAGAACACAACATTGTTGCTGCCTTCCTTCTAATTCCCAGGTCAGCTCAAGAGTTTTGTACGTTATTAGTTTCCACAGGGAAAAAACTCTGATATGTTCTCAGACAAAATATAATCCTCAAGCCACACACTTTCAATACTACTTACTATAGTAAAGAATACATTTTTATCCAATGGAAGGTTGATTTAAAAAAAAAAACTGGAGAGGGTTACTTGATCTTTTTAAATTATTCTTGGAGCTCAAACTTCTCTTTCTACCAAGGTAGCTTATATTATGGAACTAATGTCTAGAATTTTTTTCTTATTTGGTTTGACATCACATCCTTGGAAAACTAAGTGAGGGTCAGGTATAAGGCTCTCTAGTGGGTATGAACATGAAACCACAAGCTCAGATGTGCAAGAAATAAGATCACATTTATTTATTTTTTAGCCAATACATCTCCTCCAAGTCCACTACCTTCCACACAGGCGAGAAATTAGTATCAGTCATTACTCCTGGGATGTCCTCTGAACACACCCACCCAACTTCCTTTCATCTACACTTTCATTCCCCTCAAATACCAGGATAATAAACTAAAACAAGAGTGAGTATTGTCTTTAATGGGAGGAGGAAAAATGTGAGGAGATTAAAAACAAAGTAATATTTCTCTAACTTATCTAGCCACACTAGTGTGGACTGGGGACTTAGACACAAATGAAAGAGGACCAAACTGCCCTTAAAGCTCTCTGCTCAGCACGCCTCTCTTTTCTTTCCTGTGTAGCTAGATTTGCATGACTTTTGAAAGCCAAGTGAAAGCTTGGAAATGGAAATATTACACGGAACTTGTATTTGACATTGCAGGAACTAAATCTCTTAAGATATAAGTGATGCTTACTGTAAAAAAATACATATAAAATTTGTTCATTCATTAATCCATTCATTAAGTAAACATTTTGAATGACCCCACCTCCTGGTACTCATGCCTTGAGTAAGCCCTCGTCCTTATGATGGGTGGAGAATTTTGTTTTGCTTCTACTGAAGAGACTATGGCAGAGGAGATGGGATGGCACTTAGAGGTTAGATTAGAAGTGGACTGTGGCTTCTGTTTTGGGCACCCCGCTCACTCTCTCCTCATTCTCCATGGAAGAATCCAGCTACCTGGTCATGCGAGAACTTGACCAGGAACAAAGACCTGGCAACATACACAGGGTGAGCTTGGTGGAAGATGTTCCTTGAGGTCGAGCCTTCAGAAGGAAACTAACCTGACAGCTTGACTGTACCATAGGAGAGACCTGGGTAAGAGATGCTCAACTAAGCTGTGCCCAAGATCCCTGCCCCACAGAGACAGGACATGATTAATGTTTGTTAACCTGCTGGGTTCTGGGGCAACATCTTACACAGCAATACTATCCAATACACCATGGCTTTATACCTCCTTTCCAACAGTGTTCTAGGCTCTCAAAATCTCCTATTAAAAGAAAGACACAAAGAGAAAAAGCATAAAGGTCCATAAGGTAAAATTACAGAAAATTCTTAAATACACAAAGATTGTGATGCAAGATGTCTCAATACTGACATTGATTTTTTTCAGATAATCAATTCTTCTCTTTTCTAGCCATAGTTTCTTCTCATTAGATACATGCCAAGAATAATTTTATAAACGTGAATTAGGGATAAAGGTTATAATTCTATGGTGATATGGAAGAATTTGTTCTAACTTTAAATCTTTACATCTCACATTGAAAGTCCTACATTAGCTTGATCTGCTATTTGCTTGAGAGCAAACGGCTTGCTTTGTTGCAGGATGTTAGATGGTTTTGTTGTCTTTTTTCAACAGCAAACAACTTGTCTTTCTGGTGCTGTGGGACATCTTGACATTCTTGCGGTAGCTGTGATCGTCAGAGAGAAGCTACCTTGACAATTTATGCTACATATACTTGTACAGATTTCCTTCCAGGTGAAAAAGGAGGCAGTTAATATGTAAGATGTCATTTATGTAAGTATACAAAAGCTTCTATATGAAATAGTCTTTGTTTTGCTTAACTCAAGAGTGGACTAAAGGTAAATGAATACAAACAGATCCAGGAGAAACGTAAAGACAAAACCAGAAATTGAACGTTAAAATTTGTCATCTTTTCTTTTCAAGCTGTTTACTGAGCGTGCATTAAACGTTCGAACTGATGATCATGAAATCAGGGTAGGTACCCAACATGTAGCTGTAGATTATATTTGCCTGTACTGAGGCATTGGTCATTTAGATAATATTTAATTTTTCATTAGGAACTCAATTTTTCAAAATGGTACTAGTCGAAGGCGATGATTAAAAACTGTAATTTTGCTTATTATTTTTGTGTTACTCTTGGTCTCTGGTGTCATAGGAACGCCTAAAGATGACAGTTAAACCACGTGTTGGAGATCTGTCAAGACTGTCTTGTAGCTATTAGCCCATATATGATAGATCCTCTCCGTTGCGCATAAGCCCCGCCCTCCTGCAGCGCTGCCCCCACAAGACGTCAGAATTGCCTCGCTCCTCCGGTCCGTTGGCTGCCATAGAGATTTCCTTTCTCATCTCTTATCTATTATTAGCAAACCAATTAGATCCAAGGACAGAACCCTTTCTGCAACACTTACGTAGGTTTATAACAGAGATTGAGTGATAACCAAATGATACCTGCTGAAATTAAATGCTTGCTGAGGGGGAGATGGGGTAATGCCTTTAGTTCAGGTATTTTACTCAATTCCTTTTTCTTCTGAGATAAAACACAAAGTGATCCTACAGTTTTCATGGGCATTGGGATATTTTCTATTTCTATAGTGCTTTGCTTAAAATGATGGGCTGGGTGGTAATAAAGAGATGTTAAACTACAATTTATTGCTTAGCTATGATTTCTTTTGTCATTGCAAAAGGAAATGAATTAGGCAAGTCCAGTCCCCAAAACAGATAAAACAGCTTGAATATGTGACTTGAAGCAGCTGTCTAACCTCAAATGAGATTCAAGTCTTACACTGTTTCTTAATCTATTTAATAGTTTCATTTTATTGAAGTTTAAATTCCTATAATAATAAAAGTCAGTTATATTAGAATTCACCTGGCACTTCCAGACTCTGCTAAGAGAAGAAATCAAAAACTGATTTTTTTCCTGCACATATGGAATCAGATCACACTAGTTCAGAAATAGCCATCTTACATGTAATATTTCATAAGAAAATAACCTAAATAAGTTTGCATATAATGTGCTTTGATTTTTCTAACACTTACTTGCTAGAAATTTAATTCTCAGTGATTTATAATATAAAGAAGCTTTCTGACATCAGCAGTTTGGGTTCATAATGAGACAACTATAAGATACAAGGAATCACTCTCATTTTGCTGTCTATAGATTAACACATTATTTAAAATATACACGAAATTTTCTTTCAGTTCTTGCTGTTAGATAAGATGTATTAATTTTACAAATTGGTGGCCCACCAAGGGATTCTGTACTAATAAAAAAAAATTTAAAAGATCATAGAAACTCTCTGAGAAACAAGTTTTTTCTTAAATCATTTGCCTCCTAACCAGATCTTCTCAGTATAATTATTTATATATTCTATTATAAAAATAAAAGTATATTTGATAAGAGGATGCTGTCTCAAGAATTTCCTGGGAGTGCTATTAATATAGAGTATAAGCAATAATACAAAGTTCCTCAATTCTGAATGTATCTGGGCCAAAAATCTCAGATAGGAATTATTAACCTGTGATTCTGTATCAGATAGACTATCCTAGGAAATTATCCTGAAATGCAGGCAAAATCGTAGTTACTTTCACCTTAATTCCAGACATATTTACATCATTTAATAACTGACAGCAGAAATTGTCCAATAAGAGGTGATAAACAGGTTACACAACTGGTAAAATATATGCCTTATGGAATGTTTAACAGACACTTAATATGAGCTTATGAAAGTGAATTACGTAGTATACCAGAAAAGTTTCAGCTATATTTTAAAAAGTGACTTAAATATGATTTGTCAAATTCTCACATATAGAAGTGCAAAGTAGGCAATTTAGACCTAAAATTGTGGCCCCATGACTCTCAGGTTCCTAGGTTCTTTCTGCCCCACTGTTTTTAGTGTGCTACTTCAGGTCCAAGGTGGCTGCCTATGCACCAGCCACCACATTCATACTGCAGTGAGCAGGAACTGATAGGAAGATGTGTTGTCTCTATTCACTGTTAAGAGACTTCCTGGAAAGTCCACATACTGCAAGATCTCTCATACACACTTAGTTAGGAATACCTAATATTCCTAAAGTTATAAGGCAGTCCAGGAGAGCCTAGCTGTAGAAAAGTTCATTCAGAAAGAAGGGGAGATGAACGTAGTTTGTGTTTTGGAGGGGAGGAGACAACAGAGGGATAGCAGTCTTTGCACACATGGCAAGAATTGACATTGTAATATTAAACAGAATAAAACAGTTTGAATAATTTAATTGGCAAGGTATCAAATAAATACTGCTTGGAGAAAAGACTGAGAGTAAATGTCACAAATTTTAAATAACATTTCCTCTAAATGGGAGCAGAATAAGTCATTTGGTTGGCTTTGTTATAGTTTTTCTGTATTTCCCACATTGCCTTTTTGGTGAGTTTTTATTGCTTCTGTAATTTAAAAAAACACTAACTTCCCACTGCAGTCCCCCAAAATGTTATGAGATGGGCTGTCAGTTGGAAACATAAATGTAGAAAGGAGGGCAAACTTCGAGCTGGTTAATTCAAAAGATTCAAAGGGTGAAAGTGACTTAACAGTAATTATTAGATTTAAGAAGAGAACCAGAGAGGAGGGAGCATGGGCTTGAGCATGAAGTTTGCCTCATATCAAAGGTAACTGTGGATTTATCCAAACCTAGAGGCAGCCGATGGACTTGTGAAGACCCAGGAGTCTAAGGCTTGAGGCTCAATCAGAACATCAGAGCACAGCTCCCTGTCACCATCAAGCAAACAATCTGGAGTGAAATAATAGCTATGGATTCGTGGGGGAGCTGCAAGAGACAGAGACTCTCTGAGCTGCAACAAAGGAAGATCTGAGACTGTGGGTGGATCTGACACTGAGAAAAACCCCCTGGCAAACAAACAGCCCTCACAGTAAACCCAGTGAGCACTGTGGGTAACCATGACAACGGAAAAAACTCAACCCGAACCCAAATCCTGACCTGATTGATACAAACTCCCAAACCTAGAAGATAGAAAGGCATGTCCATTTCTAGTCGTGAAACTGCTGATCTTAGTCTCTGTGGTCCTGTATGATATGTATGTCTTGGAAGAAAAGGCGCACTAAAGGGAGAGAAAAATCAGACCCCGAGGCCAAGACAATCAATGGACACATACTCAGATATGACACAAAAGTGGAAAATAGTTGAGAACTTGTTATATTTAACTTTTAAACTTGTTACATTAGAATTTCTAATGGAAAAAGTATATAACATGCCAGAATAGATAGGTAACTTTAACAGAAAAATGTAAAATATATTAGCTACTATATATAAAAGTGGATAAAGGCAAGTTTCTTCTGTAATGCACAGGGAACTGTATTCAGTATCTTGTAATAACCTTTAATAAAAAAGAATATGAAAGCAAATATATGTGTGTGTGTCACTGGGACATTGTGCAGTACACCAGAAATTAGCACATTGTAACTGACTACAATTCAACTGAAAAAAAGAAATAAAAAAGATAATTAGAGCTGAAAACAAAAAAAGGGAAAATCAAGCAGAAATGACAGAGGTTAAAAAAAAACTCAGTAAAAGAAACAAATAATGTCTTTGGCATTCTTACAAGCAGATAACGCACCTGAGGATATTATCAGTAGATAGCTCAGTAAGAGTTGTCTAAACTGAAACATAAAGAAAAAAAAAGAGAGTGACAAAAAGAGAACAGAGCATTCCACCTCTATGGGCTAGATAAATTACTGAAACCTCAGGAGATAAGACAAAGAGAGCAAAATGTGACAAAAGAAATATTTGAAGGAATACTTACTGAAGGATTTTCCTAAAATAATGACAACAAACAATTCAAAGTTCTAACACTGAACATGATAAGTACAAATACACACACACAAGGAAACACACACACCCCTTGATATATCATACTTAAACTATTGGGAAAAAAGATGAAGATAAAATTCTTAATTTGCCCAGAGGGAAAAGACACATTGCAGTCAAAGGAAGGGAGAGAAGCAGTAGAGGGCAGTTCTTATCAGAACTCATATATAACAGAAGAAAAAGAATTGAAATTTTTAAAATATTGAGAGAAAAGCATCTGTCAAAGCAGAATTCTATACCTAGCAAAAGCAGTTTTCCTCAAAACTACAAGAGAAATAAAGAATTTGTCAAACAGACAAAAATAGAGAATTCATCTCCAGCAGACACATACTTTAACAAATGTGAAGTGTATTTCTTCAGGCAAAATTCAGACATCATCCAGAAACCTAATCAACACAAGGAAATGAGGAGGGTTGGAAATGTAATAAATGAGGGCAAACAAGGGTGATTGTTTTTGTTTCTAATTGTTCTTAAAATGCTGCCTGTACAAAGCAAAAATGGCAGCAATGTATAACCTGTGTTGACAGCATATGTGAAAATGTATGGTGACAGTACAAATGATGGCAAGATGGGCAGGAAATATAATTGTGTAATGTCTTTACACAGCATGTGAAGAAATATAATAGTATCTGAAAGTGGATTCTGATTAACTAGAGATGCATATTATAAATCTTGGGGTATACCAAATGTGGTATGTAACTATTAAGTTGAATGAACATAAGTCTGAATTATTAAAAAGTGCTCAATTAAATCCAAACAATACTAACCAAGGGAAAGAACAAAAAAGCAGAGAGGAGATACATAATGCAACTATCAAATAATATATCAAATATATCAAAAATCACTAAAATGTAAATGATCCAAACATGATAGATCAAAGATAGATAGACAGGTAAGATAAATGCATATACATGCATGCATTACATAGCTACATAGCTGTGTGGTCTATGCATGAATTAGTGAATGTACATATATTTCTGAGTTCTTTTCACTGAGAAGGGATTACAAGCAATAATACCCCAGTTGCACATCTAACATCCAGACCTTGGTTTCCAAATACTCTTCTTCAGTAAAAGGAACCCAGATGCTGCCTTCTAAATACTATTCTGTAATAAAAAGAAACCTTATGAAGTGCTTGATTCCAGGACTGGATGAGGGAAAATCCGACGTGAACTTGGAATATTGTGTGGTGTCAGAACACGAGGATGTGCACAGAGAAAGATGGTAGCACATTGAAAAGACACAGAAGGCATCCCAGAAGAGATCCTCTTAGCTAAAGCTTGGATAATTCCAACAAAAAAATAAGTAACAATCATATTGATTATAATTCATAAAATAAGTCCATAATGATGTAAATTTTGAATAAATAAATATATCAGGGAAAGGGGCAGTTCATACTATAAAAGAATTCCACTTGTTAAATTTAATATGACTGAGGTCAAGAAGAAAGCACTATTAGAAAACCATAATATTAATTTTTGAATCTTAAAATCAGCGAGTGGAAATTTGAAGAGAAGAAAGATATTTGCACAGTCTCAGTGTATTTCCCCTAAGATGTTTACTAATTACAATGGGAAAACTAGTGCTCTACAGTGGACAAACCTGGCAGATATTTTCTTAACCAACTGGGCAGTGTAAAGACACATCACCACCCTGGGTCCCTGAAAAAAATACACTGAGAACAGTGTAACATTTCTGTGATGTTCATGTCAAAAATTCATGACCTCAAGCAGATCATAAGAAGACATCAGACAAACCCACTTTGAGGGACATTCTACAAAATGATTGACCAGTATTCTTTAAAAGTATGAAAAGCAAAGGAAGATGAGAGAGTTTCACAGACTTGAGGAGACTGAGGACACGTGACCACTGAAGGCAATGTAAGACCCTGGATCAGATTCTGGAGTAAGAAAAGGACACTGGCAGAAAGACTGGTGAGATCTGAAAAAGGCCTGTAGTTTTGTTAGTATTATTACACCAATACTAATATTTGTTAAAAAAAAATTACCACAGTTATGTAGGATTTTGACATCGGGGGAAGCCGGGTACAGGGTGTACAGCAGCCTTCTGTCAAAACTTTGCAATTGCTCCGGAGATCTAAAATTATTTCAATATGAAAAGTTTTTTAAAAATCACTGAAAAAAAATGTAATGAAAACCTATGTGAGACTGAAAGGTTTAAGAAAGTAACATTCAATAAGACAGTTCAAACTGAAAAATTTAAAAAGCTTCTCAGAGACTCTGACTTGCAGGGAATTGAGAACCAACAAGATAAACTCTCTGTAATATAAGCCTTCCACCAATATTAACCTTCAACTTCAACTGAAGACCATGGAGAGCCAGGGGCAATCTAAGACCAGGTGAAATCTCCTGACAAGCCTGCAACGGGCCTGCAACACCACATTCACCTTCACAGACCCCACCCTGTCCTTGAAGCTCTCCAAAATTCTCTCTCATTCCCTACTTGCCATTCCACGGTGTTGGCTTGGTTTTGTTTCAGCTCTATGCCACTACCATTGTCATCTGACTTCTTGCTCCAAACACATGAGCACTGCCCTCAAGTTTGCCTCCCTCCACTCCTCCTCCTCTAGCACAGGCCACCGAACAATGAGGGGACATTGAACTCAGAACAGAGCATATGACTTCTTCCAACCACAACTCAGAGCTGTTGCCACATGCCATGGAGATTTGGAAAGATTAGAGGAATTGGTAAGTAATTAGTAAGATTTAGGCCAAAAAAAAATTTCAAGCTAAGAGAAGAACAAAAGCAAAAAACAAAAAACAAACAAAAGTGAAAAAACTAAACAGACCCTGAATTGCCAAGATAATCTTAAGACAAAAGAACAAAGCTGGAAATATCACAGTGCCTGTCTTTAGACTGTATTACAAAGCTACAGTAATCAAAACAGTATGGCACTGGCATAAAAAGACAGAGATCAATGGAACAGGATAGAGAGCCTATAAATTAACCCATACACTTGCAGTCAATTAATTTATGACAGAAGATGCAAGAATATACAATAGAGAAAAGACAGTCTCTTGAAAAAGTGGTACTGGGAAAACTGGGCAGCAAGGTGTAAAAGAATGAGATTAGAAATCCCCTCACACCAAACAGAAAAATAAACTCAAAATGGATTCACAACCTAAATGTAAGTCCTGAAACCATGAAACTCCTAGAGGAAAATATAAGCAGAAGATTCTTTCATATAAATCACAGCAATATTTTTTTTTAATTTGTCTCCTAAGGCAAAAGAAATGCAAATGCAAAACAATGGGACCTAATTAAAATTAAAATTAGCCTAATTAAATTTAAAAGCTTTTGCACAGCAAAGGAATCCATCAACAAAACAAAAAGACA
The DNA here is from genome assembly GCF_048564905.1 of Vicugna pacos. Taxonomy (NCBI): domain Eukaryota; kingdom Metazoa; phylum Chordata; class Mammalia; order Artiodactyla; family Camelidae; genus Vicugna; species Vicugna pacos. The sequence continues at coordinate 16,434 of NW_027328976.1, read as the reverse complement.
ACCTTCCGAATGGAGAACATATTTGCAAATAATATGACCAATAGGGGTTAATACCACAATATATTTACAGCTCACACAACTCAACTTCAAAAAAACAAACAATTCAATTTAAAAATGGGCAGAAGACAAGAACGGACTTTTTTTCCAAAGAAAAAGCAGCACACAAATAACAGCTCAACATTGCTAATCATCAGGGAAATGCAAATCAAAATCATAATGAGATACCTCGCACCTGTCCACATGCCTATCATCAAAAAATATACAACTAACAAATGTTAGTGAGGTGTGGAGGAAAGGGACCCCTTGTACACTGCTGATGTGATTGTAAATTGGTGCAGCCACTATGGAAAACAGTACAGAGGTTCCTCAAAAAATTAAAAATAAGACTACCGTATGATCCAGCAACTCCACTGCTGGATATATATCCAAAGAAAATGAAAACACTAATGTAAAAAGATACAGATATGCCAATGTTCATAGCAGCATTATTTACAATAGTCAAGATATATAAGCAACCTAAATGTCCATCAACAGAGGAATGAATAAGGAAGATGTGTTCTATCTATCTATCTATCTATCTATCTATCTATCTATCTACAATGAAATATTACTTGGTCATAAAAAGGATGAAATTCTGCCATTTGCAACATGTGGATGGGTCTAGACATTATTATGCTTAGTGAAATAAGTCAGACAGAGATAGATCAATACTCTGTGTTATCAGTTGTATGTGGAATCTAAAAAATAAAACAAAGCAATGTATAAAACAAAACATAAACAGACTCACAGATATAGAGTACAAACTAGTGGTTACCAGGGGTTGGGGGGTAAAGTAGGAGTACGGAATTAATAGACACAAGCTACTATATATACAAAAAATAAGCAATAAGAACATATTGTACAGTATGTACAGTACAGTTAACAAATCTTTCAATTTGCTAGATTTGAATGTGAAAATTTTTGTTTATTAACTTAGTAGTGACTAAGAATAGACTTGCTTTCAAGTAAATTGTTTTTAATGAACAGAAAAATCAATTCTTAACAATAGCATTGAATCTTTGTTCCTTGTTTATATATACACTCACAGGAAAAACTGTTTCATCACAAAACAATTATTAAATTGATGAAAAGTAATTCTAGAGAACTTCAGATGGAAACAAAATAAACACACTAGACAGATTAAGCAAAAAAAAATTTAAAAAACACTAGTCTATTCATGAACACTAACTTCATTTTTAAGAAAATGAAATTCTTCCTATGAGAAAATTGATGCTCACAGTCTTTAATCAAAAGACAAAAATTGGTTATTTTTTTCCTTTGAGAATCATTAAACAGAAAATTTTCTAGATTGAAAGCCACTGATAGATTAACTCTTTAAACTCCCCAGCAATTTATAAATGTTTGTTAATACACCTTAGAAATTACTTTTCTACAAGATATTGAACTTCAGCATTTCATTAGAATGAATGTCAGAATTGTTGACTTGTGGGGGGGTGATATCTGAGTCAATAATAAAACCAATGGCTTCAAATTACTTAAAGGAGAACAAAGAGGCTGTTGTACATGCAGAATGAGGCTCTCACGGTTGCCTCCCTGCTGGCATCTTGATCCTGTCCTTACAAGCCTGAAATCAACAAGTCTCAGGCAGCCAGTTCTTTAATGTGAACATTGAAATAGGTTGAAAAGACTGCTTTTCCAAAAGCAGGTAGCACAGGATTGTGCCCTGCAGTGCTGTATGATACAATTCAGAAAGAGTTGTATTGCCACTTAAATTGTGGACATATGGAAGGGGATCAAAACAGGCCAGCAGGCATCGCGGGAGAGCTGCCAAGAAGGTCTTACAGCACAGTGTATCATTGTCACCTTCGCTTCACTAAGATAAAAGCTTAACAAGGAGCAAGTGATTCGTTCTGGTGGTGATTACAGAAAGGGAGAGAAGCTTCTGGAGGGAAGCTATAAAAAGAGTAGGCTGCAAGTTTGAAGTGAAGCACTGTTAATTTGGAGACTTTCATCCTTCCTAGACTCCACGAGTGATGACACTGCTTTGAGAAATGGGTTTGTGCAGGAAGTTGTGTGTGGCTGAATGCAGAACAGTAGACACTCAGTTACCCTCTGCGTTAAGATGGGCTGATAATCTCAAGGCCTTCAGCAGAGATGTACCAGCCCTGGTGATTTTTACTGACACTTGGATGTTCACACACAGCCATGAAGACAGGGGAGGACCATGAAGTATTTTCAGCAGCAATTTTCTTTAAAACATTTGTTTACCTGTAAGGGTCAGCACTTAGACGTAAGTCTTTATTTGACTTCTCATGAACAGATCATTTAGCCCTTGAAAATCTTTAAAATACGAATCTAAGGATGATTTTTTATGGGGCGTAGATTATGGATATAAAGTCTGTTGATCTAAAATGAATAGGCGGCCCGTTATTTCTCCAGTAAAAATAGGTTGATGTGGTATCAGCAAAGAATTGCAATTTGGAGTCTGCAACCATGGTAAGCCACCTGCAAGTCCCCTATAAAAGGAGAGGAGAACTCTATCGTAAAGGAAAACAGGAAGGTGTGAGAGCTGTAGTAAACCAAGAGTCCACTGGAGGAAGGGAGAATCTGAAGTGCAGTGACTTTTCATTGACTGAGCTGTGACAGCCTCTCACTGTCTGAGCTCTTGCCAGGCAGGCAGAGGAAGTCCTTCTTCTTGCTGTTTGGCTCTGCTCTCATGGTAGGGTGTGAGCACTCCCCTTTCTGGTTGTCTGATTATTTTACCTAAGGTTTCTGTCTATTACTTTTTACATTTTTTATAATGAAAGAAAAGTTAAGATAAATACATAGAGGGCATATAAAAATAGAAAAAAATACACTTTATATGTCTAAGTAAAAGGATAAGGCAAAGATGGATCACAGAGCTTCCCTTCCCCAATACTGAACACAAAAAGCAATCATTCTAATAATGAATAAATGATTTATCAACAACAGATAAGGAATGGAGAATAATCTCATACGTAAACTCTGACATGGTTTAACCTGACTTCAAATCCTACCTCTGTCTCCCAGAAGCAATATAACAGTTGAGAATAATCCCACTTTATCACGCAAACACTATTTGGAAAGAAACAAATGAAGAATTGAGTAATAATATTACTGGTGATTTCAGGGATCTCCTTGAGAACATAATGATCTTGAGTCTTAGCTTTAACCTTCTGGAATATAAATTAATCTCTCCAAACCTGTATAAACCCAGGCTCCAGTTTTATAGCACAGAGATATTTCCAAAGTTATGGATCTCATCATTCCTGGAAATGTAATAACATACCTCCAGAATTATTTAGGAGTCTACCTGCTGAAGTAACCATTTGACTGTCAAGGAGATAAGTATTACTGGTCTTTCTTCTGGCTTCTTGTATCAAGGGTGTGCAATTTCATTCTGATTTTGCAGTCTCTTGCAGGCTACTTATGTTGAGTTTACTCACTTATAAGTCAATTTTCTTTCCTTCCGTATTGATTGTGGAGAGGCTTTCAACAGAATTTTAATTTTTTTTTTACTAATAAAATAGCTACTCTCACTAAGTGTTTACTATACTGATACAATTTCCTCATGAACAATGAGCAACTACTATTATTATTCCAATTTTACAGATGAAGAAACTGAATTAGGAGAAGATAAATACAATTGCCCCAAATCATGCAGCTAAGGAATGAAGGATGAGGGATTAAAAACAAATGCACTGACCTCTACTACCTTAGCGTCTCAGGAGATGCTACCATAGCATCTATTAAAAACCCCACAAGCCAAAACCTGACCGTATTTCAGAGCTACCTCTCAATGGGGAAGGCAACATGAATTTGAGGGGAGTCCTCCCAAATTAGATTACCTAAATAAGAAAGTGGAGTGACTTTTTAAAAATTCTAAAATAGCAGATTTTCCAACAAAGGATCTAAAAGTTTCTTCTGAGATTTCTCTGTCCACTATTTCTTAGCATGTATATATATATATATATATATATATATATATGTATTGAAGTATATAGTCAGTTTACAATGTTGCATCAGTTTCTGGTTACAGCATAATGCTTCAGTCATACATGAATATACATATATATATATATATATATATATATATTTTTCATATTCTTTTTCACCATGAGTTGCTACAAGATATTGAATACAGTTCCCTATGTCCACTATTTTTGCTGTCAGGTTACCAAAAGGTAGCGAGAATACAATACCCCATCCTCAATCCCTGGCTTGGATAGGAAGATAAACAAGACTGGAGAAAAGTTGAAGAGGGTCACTGAGACTTCATCATAATTGAATCAAAGAGGTGGATGAATTGTTTCTCATGAAGCATGAACAAGATGTCAAGGAATGGTCTGGAAACTGTACCAGGAAGCCACGTGCACCAAAACGGTTTGAGAAAGCAGTGTAACGTGCAAAAGACTGATGGAGAAGCCAGCCTAGACATAGCCCAGAGCCTCCTCCCTTCCTCTCTCTCAATATAATTTTTCTTTGTGGTGTTATGGGCTGAACATTGATGTTTCCTTCGAAATTCATGTGTTGGAATTCTACGCCCCAAGGTGATGGTGTCAGGGAGGGGAGCTCTGGGGAGGTGATTAGGTCATGAGAGTGGAGCCCTTAGGTATGGGAGCTATGTTTGTATGAAGGAGCCCCATCGCCAGAACTCCCTGAGCCTTCCCACCCTGTGAGGAAGAAGGTAACCATCTGCCAGCAGGAAGAGGACCTCACTGGAAGTGGACCACGTTGTCACCCTGACCTTGAGCTTTCAGCCTCCAGAACAGTGAGAAGAAAATTTCTGTTGTTGACCGAGTCGCTGGCACTTTGTTATAGCAGCCCAAACAGACTGAGATGTGTTGTAAGAATACTTAACACAAGACCTGACCTCTTAAAAACTTTTAGGCAATATCCAGGGGTGATGATTTCACAAGTGTCTACTTATTCCCAAAATCGCCGAGTCATACACATTAAATGTGTGCAGGTCTTTATATGTCAAAGACGTGGCATATTTTTTTGTACATGAGAAAAATCAATGAAAATAGAAACCATGGAACAAAGCAGTGGGTGCCCTCCTACAAAAATAGTAGAGAGAAAAATAAAATAGTACTAAAAATTTAAAAAGTAGTGAAAATAGTAAAATGGTAAAAGTAAACTAATTTTCTGTTTTTGAATTTCAGAATTTGATAAAGGCAACAAATATATATCTCTACCTGGTAATTAAAACCCTTGTAAGTTGTTTTAAAAATTATTGATGGTAAAGTACAAGAAATCAAATGTGAATTAAAATACAAAGTTCAAGAAGGAAAACAGTATCCATGGTAAGAGGACTCGGGGAGAGCACAGAATATATTTGAATATAGAACTAATCTTACTTGGGAGCACAGAATGTTCTAACTGAAATGTGATGAAATATCAGCATATATGACCAAGCTGTCCCATGTCTATTGGAGGAAGGGTACACCTTGACCTGTTTGGGTTTTATCCTAGTAAAGCAACAATTGTTGAACAACAACAAAAAAAATGGTGAATGTAATTAACAAACCTTACCAATAAGAAGAGAAAAATACTTCAAAAAGACAAAAAAATTAAACATATTTAAAAAAAAATTCACTAAGGATTGATTAAGGAAATTCTCAAACTTGATAAAATGGTACAAAACAGAGACCTCAGGAGACAACAAAATTAATCATAAAATATAGAATTTTTACCACTGCATCCAGAAAGACTTTATTTTTTCTTGTTTGAATTTTTATAATGAAGGCACATTAGTTGTGTAATTAAAAGTAGCTTTTTTAAAAATCTGTTGTAAAAATTATTGCAGAGTAGAAATAATGGAAGTATGCTGACATTAATATTTGTTGGTTTTCTCTAGGTATACTTATGCATAGTTTGACTCAATTATTCCCTTGCTTATTAAAAGAATGTTCTAATAACTGTAAGAAAACACTTTTCACTATTTGAGACAAACAATTTCAAATAATTTGAAGATAGCCATATTAAAGTTTGTATTTTAGAAATGGACAAAATTGGAAACAAATGAATTCAAACTCATGGTGGCTAATTCCTCTAGATACTTATTTTAAATGTGAATTACACAAGGAAAAATACTCATATTGGTTGTTTTGTTTTTTATACAGAGGAATACGTGGATTTTTTCCTTCTAACTAAAATTGGCAGTTAATTTCTGAGTCCTAGAAGCAAGTCTGAAATGGAAACACACACACACACATAGATGCACAGGGTAAAGTAGTCATTTTAATGATTGTGTACTCTTGTTCCAAAGGATGTGTGTTAGCAAATAGATTAATATATGTATTTGAATATAAAGATAATGATACATATTCATGTATTGTCTAAATACTTGATTAGGAATGTCCTTCAACCAAATGGTGAATTTCTTGCTCTTTTGTGGAGTTTATCATACTTTTTTTCTCATCCAACTAGTTTCATCTTGACAGGGTACTTTTAATGGTGAAAACCCTTATAATTAATGTATAACTTCCTTCTTCTTCAGCTGAAGTAATTTTAGTTCTTATAAAGTATTTATTCTGAAATTCGGAAGTTTCCATTTTCTGGCCTAGAGATGACAACTTTTTAATAGGAACATGGAAACGTAATGAGTCTTAGTCTCCTGGGCTCTGGGCCCTTTCTGAAAACACAGTGTTATAATTCCATGCCCCTGCAAGCCTTGCATGGTGAAATGGGGATTTCTTTTTCATCCACAGAGGAGAACTAAGGCACTAGGTGAATGTTCTAGGTCTTATGAGCCCTGTGGGTGCGGGCTAGTGACAGGAGGAGGCTTCCAACCCATAAAGACAAGGCTCCAGTGGAGTGTCCTCTGCTCTGGGTCAAAACCAGGGGAGCGAGTTTACGTGCTGGCCTTGGCCATGGTGTCCAGGCGGCTGCATGGCCACTGACTAATTCCACTTACACAGAATGGCTGGTTGGGGAAAATCAGAGTAAGTCCCCTCAAGATGGCTGCTGGCTCCCTCCATCTCTCTGTTCATGAATTCATTGGTATCAATAACATGCTCTTTTGATATAGTTGCCACAGAATATATTCAGCATTATTTTCTACCTGATCTAGAGGCTAAATTCACAAGTTGGTGGATTGGAGACCTCATTAATTTCTTTCTTTATTACCATTTTCTCCTTAAGAACTAGTGATAGTTAAAATGCATAATCCACAACTGATCATCTTTCAGATATAGTGACATTCTCAATGGTTCAAAGCAGTTAAAAGTCATTCCAACACATTCGTCATTGTTTCTCCCCATTACTCTACTGATTTCTCAGCCAGACAAGGCAATTGAAAACCAGAATGGTTTACAAGCACAGATTTGCCCTATATTTTCTTTCTACCCCCACCTGCAAAAAGAAATGACATCATTTTCTCAGTGAGAATGGAGAAATCAAGCTACTTTCCCAACCACTCTGTTCCTGTGGTCAGGAGGGCTTACCTGCTGTCCTCTTTCCATTATGGATTAATGCTTTGGAAGACGGTGCCCTAAGGTGCCAAACCTGGAATCAAGAATCTACTTCTAGGGAACACATTGCCTTGTGACATCCCGTAGGAAATGCAGTTTAGTCTTAATTGGCTTAAGTGAAGTTCAGGCTACCATATGATATGATATAATTTATTGCAAAGACTTCAAAAATTCAGGTTCTAGAAAGTTCAGTGTTTCTGGTAGGATCCAGTTGCAAGACACAGAAACCTTTCTGTTTATCTATTTTTTTTCTTTTTAGGTTAGACTTTATTTTATCACCCAGATTTTTATTTATTTTTATTTTTATACTCATTATTTTTATTTTTATATATTATATTTTTATTTTTATATTTATTATTTTTATATATTATATTTATTTTTATTTCTGAGGATTGGGGTTTTTAGGATGTAGGGGTGCTAATTAAGTTTATTTATTTTAATGGAGGTACTGGGGATTGAACCATGGACCTTGGTCATGTTAGGCATGCATTCTACCACTGAGCTATGCCCTCCCCCCTGTTTATCTTAAGTTAATTTAACAAAAGTAACAAAGTGGTGGCATGTGTCAGAGGCAGGGCCCTGAGAAATGACCTCCAGGACAACACTGGCACATTGGCTTCCCAGGGGTGTCTACCAACCAGGGTGGTGGAGACACCCCCAGAACACACACTTTGCCCCCTGCTTGGCATCAGTGAAGGCAGAGAATGGAAAGCTGGACATTATTGCAGAAAAAGACCACAGTTCCAAATTTCACACAAGTGCATCAATTTGATAGAACCTAATTTTCAATCAGAATCCTAGCCACAGGGCAGCACAGAAAATGACATTTAGTTTTGCAGCCTCTGTAGTTCAGGAAGGCATAAGAAAAGAGGTCATTGCAGACACAGAAACCAGTTCATCTCCTGTACTGTGTAATCCCAACCCCTCCAATTCTGGTCTTTAAGATCTTCTATGATTTTACCTCCTTTATTTCCAACTGTGCCTCCCACCCACTATACCTTTAGAAAACATTTTTAAGATCAACAGCCTCTAGTTTATTACTAATAGAAAGAAATTTTCAGAATTTACAAATACTTATATCATTCATTGCCAGGAAAGTTTTGATTTGAAGGCATTACCCATGTCTTCTTTTCACACTGTATACATTGATTTATTGAAATATTGAATATTGAAATATTGATTTCCTTTTCTTGTGATTTTGCTTCCATTCAAATGCCAGTTTTAAGCTGACACTTGAAAATACCCAGTGGAATATTTCCTTCTTCGGTTTACTTAAGATGGCTTATTGCCTTATGAAGAAAATACAAAATTAAGATTAAGTATTTTAAGGATCTCAGCTTAACATCCAAGCTATAGTACAAGAGATAGTATTATTAAATATAACTGTATGATTGAGAATCATCTATAGCACTGTGATTCATGTTATATTGTATTTTGGAGTTACAAGCTTAAAATAAGAAGCCACCTTATTCAGCTCTTCGGCCTTTCTTATGAATTTGCTCCACTCTTTACAACAGAACATTGTATACTTCAGTTGCACATTCCTAAAATATATGTGCTGTAAGAAAACTTATATTTTAATCTAAAAAACTTACACATATAAATCAAAACTCTTGTCAAATATTTAATACTCCCTCCACCCAACGTGAACAGTTTTGTATGAAATAACTTACAATGATGCTTTGTTGTACACAGTTTCAGCAGCAGATGAAATTGTTAGAGCAGGCAGATAGCTGGATACGAGCAGAGAAAGAAGAGACACAGGCCAAATGCAGGAAACCCCACATCATGGAAGCACCAGGGGTCCCTGGGCAGAGAAAGAAAAGCAGGAACCTCTGGGCTGATAAGTGGTCACAAATCTGGGGATGATAAGTGGCCCAGAGGTCGGCATGGAAAAGTGGGAAAAGACAGGGATCTCTAGTGTCTGAATGTAAACTTTTGCTCATTATGCCCTCATTTCAATAAAATTAGCCTTGCAGATAAGAACTACCCATCATGCACTGATTCCATGACACTTCCGATCCAGACTAAATAAGAACAAAAATCCCTCCTCCCTTTAGGAAGGTGGGGTTGGGATGAAAATCAGGGAATACGACCTCAGACCCTTCCCTCCCTAGTGAATATTCCACCCATTCATTTTTACACCCTCTGTAACCAACTTGCCAAAGAAACTTGGGGCAGCCGCTCGCCTGAGCCTGCCCACTCTCCCCTTGAGAGTGTGCTCTCCAACCTTTAATAAATTTTCACTTCACTGTTTGAACCACTACGTCTTGTCTCTGAATTCTTTCTAGGATGAGACAAGAACCTGGAACACTGGTTACATCCACCAGCAACATCCTCACAGTGCGTTTTCCTTGGCGTGATGCAGAATGCACAGACACCTAGACTGTGTGAAACAAACAAACTGAAGTGACGCCTCACATCGTTGACTAAGGAGGAAGAAACAAGGTCCTGGTTGTGAATCATAAACTATTTAAGGTCTGGGTAACCAGGAGTTAGAGGAGGATCTGCTGACGGCATTTAGGTCTTCCTTCTGCTGTGATATTGAAGGAGTAGGAAACAAAATAACAAACTGGCTTCATGGCCATTACGGTCCCCTCTGCCTAGACAGTCTTTACTGAGAATAGCTTCACCCCAGATGCCACACCCCAGGAAGGATGTAATGGGCTGATAATCTCATAAGAACGGACAGACCCTCTGGAGTTCCTCCAAGAAGGAGGGAAGATTCACCAAGGCTAAGAGGAATGTAGCACCCTGTAAAATGCCCTGATTCTTATCACATTTTCTGTTCCATCCAAATTTTCAATAAAACCTCAGGACCCCAATCCAAGAGGGCTTCTCAGTTTCTAAGGCATTAGCCTGTTGTGACTCCCCTTTTCCTGGCAAAGCAATAAAGCTATTCTTTTCTGATTTCCCCAAAACTCTGCCTCTGAGTCCTAATTCGGTTTTCAGAGTACAGAGGCCAGTTTTGCAGGATCGGTATTCACTGAAATACTGGAGCGCCTCTCTCAGGCAAACTGAATTCCTTTATAAGGTTTCCTGAGTATACTGCAAAATTTCCTCTCTCTGTGTCTTTGATTATCATTTTTCCTTTTCATCTGTCCTAAACCTACCCTTTCTTTAGTGCAAAAGTCTCTTCCTAATCACTGGTTAAAGTTTTATTTCTCTTAGAAGATCATTGACCTTTGAAATCAGTCTCTTTTTGATCATCTTTGTCTCTCTCACTTACAATTGTTACACAGTGTCATGAATACGGGAGCCCAATAAACATCTAAAAATATAACAAAAGCAATTTTGTAATTTGTACCACTAATTTCCTTCACACATACTTTATGTAATGTGAACTTCACTGTTAATAAACAAATACCACTCCTAGGGAATTAATTTTCAAAATGCTTTCAAGGTTCAGGGCATTTTATTCAAGCAAAAAAATGTACCCAGATGACTAGTAGACTTCAAGGATTTTCTGATTGAGGCGGTATCCACAATCCCAGTGTTAACCCATGGCCACCCCCCTAGACACACAGAGGCCCTGATGGAAATTCCTTAGACCCACTCAAAATACAGTGTTATAAACCACATCCCATGTGAGTGTGTGTGTGTGTGTGTGTGTGTGTAAGTATTCTTGAAGGCACAGTAACATCCAGGAGCATTGTGGAGTTATTACTTAACTGGATTCACAGGATACTCTATAATAACTAGGACCTAGATACTTTAATTCCATACATTCTTACCTGTCCTGCATCAAAGCTGAGGAAGATGGAGGTAAAGAATGGATACATAGAAAATAGACCAGACAGAAAAGAAAGGAAAAAGAAAGGAATGAAGAGAAAGAAGAAAACTAAATGGCTGTGGGAATTATGGGATGGAAGGATGGGACTTCCTGCATGGGAGAAGGGAAAAGAAAAAGAAGAAAAGAAATATGATACAGATCATCAACACCTCATGAAGGAAGCTTCCAGAGTCCCTAATTCATCCCCTGGACTAGGTTAAATACTTCCCTTCGTTTTCCTTGTCATATTCTGAATAGTCCTATTATTTGGAAACAGTCATAGAATTCATAGAACCATTCATAGTTTATAAAACTAATTAAATTCTCTTTATATATGTACAGAGAAAACACACCTCACAAAGAGTGGACCATTATTTCTAGTCCCCATCATACTCAAAAGGCGAGCTGTTCCAAATCTGACACCATTTTCCTCTCATCTAAAACATCTGTCTGTTGTACTCTACTTTAAAATTGTATGTAACGAAACACTACAGGTTGATGTTATCAGGATTTAGTAAATAAGATAAAATTAAATGGTTACTACTGAGCCCACAAGATTTCACAGGTTGTTTCAATTAGGAAAAATGCTATTGGTTTTATGTTCTATTCATGTAGCCAGATTTTTTTTATATTTCTTCTTCCATCCACAGAATACAATATGTTTTTATGTAGCCCCAGTATTCTTCACAAACTGCCTAAAGTGTGATATATTGTGAACTTTCTATTGCATTTCTTTTAAATATATATATATATACATGTATATAACATTTATTTCATCAAATTGATATTGCTCCTTTCTGAAATGTTATATTGGTTGAGATTTGCAGAAGAAAGGCAAGATCACCCTATTTGCAGGATTTTGCACACATAATAATTGCTACTTACTATTATCTGGCTGTAGAAGGTAGAAAACCAGTAAGTGTGGTGCTGTATTCTTGTCAAGTATGTTTGGGTTATCAGGTGGTTACAGTAGGGGATTTACAAATGGAAAGTGCTTTCTTTTCCATTTTATAACCAACCACTGATTCATCATCTGACCTTTCCATTGACCTCTCTGTATCTCAGTTCAGCTGGGGAATTAGGGGAAAATTAGAATTTTGCTGACAGCTACATGTTGCATCGTATCTGAATATATTACACAGAAATTACACATAGCTTTCTTATCTTTCGCTATGCAAAAAACTTGACAATGACTAAAAAATATTTCTGCTTCACTAAGTGTTTACTGTTCTATTAAAATGTGTCTCATACCTAAGGAAAGAACCTTTAAATAATTATTACATTTCAATTTAAATGAGTGACTTATTAACTTAGAATATTTATCTTTAACATAAACGTGAATGCATTCATTTACTATTAATGTAAAATATACCTTATATTTGTCTTGTTATATACACCTTGTAGGTGTAACATTGATGTGTATGTGGACGTACAGGGAGGACCGGACTGAGCTGGAACTTTCTCCATGGCTGTGCTGCCTGAACCGAGTCAGCATCTGATACCTAGTAGGGACTTAATACATGTTTGTTGAATGAAGGAAGGAAGGAATGGGCAAAATGTCTATCGTTACATCGACAATTATGTAAATAATGTCATACTTGAATATGAAAAGGAAACGTGTCTTTGTTCATGTCACAAAAAGTCCTCAATACACCCTCATTCTACAGGGCAATGAAGGAGTGATACGGAAATTGAGGAGGACACAGTGGGGCCTTCCCAGAAACAAAATCCTCCCCATCATCCCCATTTCTTATTTATAGAAAAAGACTTTAGTCTTCAGGGTCTTCTCTGAGTTGTAAGAGCAGACTGAAGCAGTAATTAATTAGGGAAGTGAGGAAACCCAAAACAAAGGAAACACAGTGGCCTTGAAGGTAACAGCGGGGCCAAATGGGAATTGAAATTCTTCATCCGTAACATAGGCTTTAAGTAAATAATAAAACGCATCAGTCATGGCTTTTGTTCTCTCGTAGAAAGGAGCTAAGAGAGCACAAGACCCTGACTTACTGGTGTGCTTTGCAGGGACACACAGATCCATCACAGGTGCCAGTGACACCTGGACTCACAAGCTGGTGCCCAGAGGTCTGCAAGGGAGATCTTAATCCCAAAGCTGAAATCACAAAATCCTCCCTCCCATTGATCCTTTGTGCCTTTAAAAATCTTGTGCCCCAGCCAGGCGGCCAGTCAGCAAGATGGATTTGAGAGAAAACTAAGTCCCCCATCTTCTGGGTTGGTGGCCTCTTGATCAATAAACCTTGCTCTGCTCCAAACTCTGATGTTTTGTTTTGCTTGGCCTCACTGTGCACTGTGCACTGTGCACTGTGCGGGTGGAGGGAGACAGAATAGCAATAAAGGCTGCTATTTCAACATGGAGACCACTAGCCCCACTTCAACGTCGATTCCACTTTCAGAACCCCTGCGATGCCCCCTTTGAAACATGTTATTCTTTAGTCACTTAAGAAATTAACAAAGAGTTTTGAGCAAAATTAACTAAGGACTTGAGTTCCTATTAATGTTGATGGATAATTTGGGCCAATTAACTTACATCCTAATATTCCACTCTCCGTGTGTGAGATACAGGTACAGACAACTGTGAATGAAAAATCTTGCCAGACATATCAGTAAACAGAGGATGTGACAGCCATCAAGCCATCAGCTGCTGCCACCACCCTGTACAGTGAGTGGGGGGAAACTCAGGATGCAGACAAGCAGGCAGCCCCAGTGGTGCCCCCTGAGGGGACCCAGGCTGCAAAAGGACAGGACACTGGTCCTGGATCACTAAAGTGCACATCAAAGGAATGATTCCAGTGAGCCCAGAACTTTGCACCTTCCCATACATAGAAAAGTGCTACATTCCTTAACTTTATATGTCTGGTTTTCTTTAATTAACAGTAATCTTTTGATGTTCCAACTACCTGGTCTTTGTTATAAAAATTCCTATATATTCTGGCTCACTCCCACCTCTTCAGAGCAGTCCCGCAGAGCGATCTGAGTGGCTGTTATCCCGGGCTTAAGTCCTCAGAAATGTCCACTGAATAAAACATAACTCAGCTTTTAGATTGTGCACTTTATTTCAGTCAACACAGCAAATTTGGGAAAGAGCAAGCATATTTTACAGCATTGACATATCCCTGGAATCCACTAAGGAAATTTTTAAGACAAATAATTAAATGTACACAGAATCAGCTACTAGCCCATGTCAAAATATCTGAAAAATTTGATCTATTCATTTGGATTCCATGAGGGAAAGTTCACTCCCACCGTTTGTTTTACTGAACAACAGAATAAAGAGTCCAAGGCAATAGCCCACATCTGCAGGTCTTCACTATTTGATGGTTGCTGACTCCACTGAGGCTATAATTAAAGCACTGGACTCCCAGAAATATGCATCCACCATGTACACACACGGGCACATGCACAACATTTTCAGGATATCCTTAAGCATCTTGAAATTGGACTTCAATTCAAAAGAAGTCAGAAACCCATCTACTGAGCAGAAGACACAGAACATGTCTTCCCCACTCCTCACTTCTCCATGTCAAGAAGCACCTGTTAGAGCAATACTACTGGACCCCTCACTCGCTCCTATATGCATCCTGAGCCCTGGGGGAAACGTTAGTTCTTGGATTGTTTGGTGACATCCATTGCAACATGTTCCCTACTTGGGTGCGAGGTTTACCTTATCAAACTCTGCAGAAACTGAGTAGTTATTTCCTGTTGTTGCATTTGCTCCCCAAGCCTCCATGAGGCAAAAGTCCAGGATCTATGTATTCGGTCTACAAACTCTTTTCTAATCTCAGATGCATTATGCCAGTGAATAACTTAGGAAGGGTAAGGGGGTGAGTGTGTTGGGGTAAACAGGACGCAGTAGAAGGCCGCTTTGGTCATAGATCAAAGACTTTTCTTTAAGCAGCTCTATCCATAAAGTAGCTCCATCAGTTGCAAACTTAGAAAGTAGACAAAGGTGCTATTTATCAGCCTCCTATTACCTTAAAACCAAACATATAAGTACTTCTACTTGGCAGAATAAAAGGAAGAACATGAAGCAAATTATAACTAATTTTATGATATTTGGTGAAATTTGTGAAACTCTTTTCTTTATAAGCTCAAGCCAACACATTCTGTTATACCTAAGAATTTTTAAAAAATTCTAATTGATTTTCTATCGATGGTACCCATTAAATCAAACACTTTAAAGCAAAAAGTTACTTTAAAGTTTATTAATTTCAAGTTTTCATTCACAGGTAAGTAAAATGAAAATATAAAAATAATAATGTATCACATGGATAGATAAATGCTAGTCCTAGAGTTCAGATCTAATGCATATCAGTTATATTCTTTCAATTGTCTTTTTAAAAAAAATCCTTTCATTCTGTACAGAAAACAAAGTGGAGGATAAACTCAAGTTGTGTAATTACTAGTCTCATTCAGCTGGGCTACTATAACAAAACACCACAAACTGTGTGGCTTACACAACAGACACTTATTTCTGACAGTTCTGGAGGCTGGAGAGTCCAAGATCAAGGTGCTGGCAGACTGGGTTCAAGGTGAGAACCTTTCCCCCTCCTGGCTTTTACTGTAGACAGCTGCCTTCTCGTGGGCCTTTCTTGGAAGCTTGCGTGCTGAGAGAGATTTGTAAGGGCTCTCATCCCCTCATAGGGGCCACACACTGTTGACTCCACTAAACCTAAAGGCCTCAGCTCCTCAGAGCATCACATTGGGGGTTAAGGTCTCAAAATATGAATGAAATTGGATGGGGACAGAAATACTCAGTCCATAAAAGTTACAACTTCCATTTTAGATTATATATAAAATCCTGTATTTACCCACACTCATATATATGCATGTGTATGTACGTACCTGTGAATCTATTCCTATATTCTGTCAACTGAAATAAATGCACAGCCTAAAAGCTGAGAGTTATGTTTTATTTGGTGGACATTTCTGAGGACTTAAGCCCAGGATGACAGCCTTTCAGATAGCTCTGAGGGGCTGCTCCAAAAAGGTAGGGGAGGGACCAGGATATATAGGAGTTTTACAACAAAGACCAGGTAGTTGGAACATTAAAATGTCACTTGTTACCTAAAGAAAACCAGGCATCTCCAGTTAAAGAATTTAGTGCTTTTCTATGTAGGGGAGGAAGCAAACATTTGGGCCCATTGAATTCAT
>NW_027328975.1:0-34160 GCF_048564905.1 Vicugna pacos | reverse complement strand
CAGGGAAGGTATTTCTAAGACTTCCCCGAACAGGGAACACCTGTGACTGAAGAGAGCTGCGTGGAGTTGTCTCTCGAGCTCCCCCACGCACTGACAATGGTTCCGGAATCCTGAGCGTGGGGAGGTTCCACCAACGTTCGGCAGCGCGTGGTTTCTAACGGAATGCCTAAGCTCGTCTCCCCTGAGGGTTTTCCTAATGTCTCTGTGCCAGGGAATGCTAGGGGTTTAGCAGGAAGTCCCAGGGACAGAGGCTGCCTCCCCAAGGTCTGGGAAGGTATTTCTCGGTCTTCCCCGAACAGGGAACAACTGTGACTGAAGAGAGCTGCGTGGAGTTGCCTCTCGAGCTCCCCCACTCACTGTCTATTTTTCCGGAATCCTGAGCGTGGGGACGTTCCACCAACCGTCGGCAGCGCATGGGTTATAACGGAATGCCAAAGCTCGTCTCCCCTGAGTGTTTTCCTAATTTCTATGTGCCAGGGAATGCTAGGGGTGTTTGCTGGAAGTCGCAGGGACAGAGGCTGCCTCCCCAAGGTCAGGGAAGGTATTTCTCGGACTTCCCCGAACAGGGAACACCTGTGACTGAAGAGCGCTCCGTGGAGTTGTCTCTCGAGCTCCCTCACGCACTGACAATGGTTCCGGAATCCTGAGCGTGGGGAGGTTCCACCAACGGTCGGCAGCGCGTGGGTTATAACGGAATGCCTTAGCTCGTCTCCCCTGAGGGTTTTCCTAATGTCTCTGTGCCAGGGAATGCTAGGGGGGTTTGCCGGAAATCCCAGGGACAGAGGCTGCCTCCCCAAGGTCAGGGAAGGTATTTCTCGGACTTCCCCGAACAGGGAACACCTGTGACTGAAGAGAGCTGTGTTGAGTTGTCTCTCGAGCTCCCCCACGCACTGACAATGGTTCCGGAATCCTGAGCGTGGGGAGGTTCCACCAACTGTCGGCAGCGCGTGGGTTCTAACGGAATGCCTAAGCTCGTCTCCCCTGAGGGTTTTTCTAATGTCTCTGTGCCAGGGAATGCTAGGGGTGTTTGCAGGAATTCCCAGGGACAGAGGCTGCCTCCCCAAGGTCAGGGATGGTATTTCTCGCACTTCCCCGAAAAGGGAACACCTGTGAATGAAGAGAGCTTTGTGGAGTTGTCTCTCGAGCTCCCCCACGCACTGACAATGGTTCCGGAATCCTGAGCATGGGGAGGTTCCACCAACGATCGGCAGCGGGTAGGTTCTAACGAAATGCCTAAGCTTGTCTCCCCTGAGGATTTTCCTAATTTCTCTGTGCCAGGGAATGCTAGGGGGGTTTGCAGGAAGTCTCAGGGACTGAGGCTGCCTCCCCAAGTTCAGGGAAGGTATTTCTCGGACTTCAGCGAAAAGGGAACACCTGTGAATGAAGAGAGCTTTGTGGAGTTGTCTCTCGAGCTCCCCCACGCACTGACAATCGTTCCGGAATCCTGAGCGTGGGGAGGTTCCACCAACGGTCGGCAGCGCGTGGGTTCTAACGGAATGCCTAAGCTCGTCTCCCCTGAGAGTTTTCCTAATGTCTCTGTGCCAGGGAATGCTAGGGGGTTTAGCAGGAAGTCCCAGGGACAGAGGCTACCTCCCCAAGGTCAGGGAAGGTATTTCTGGGACTTCCCCGAACAGGGAACACCTGTGACTGAAGAGCGCTCCGTGGAGTTGTCTCTCGAGCTCCCTCACGCACTGACAATGGTTCCGGAATCCTGAGCGTGGGGAGGTTCCACCAACGATCGGCAGCGCGTGGGTTCTAACGGAATGCCTAAGCTCGTCTCCCCTGATGGTTTTCCTAATGTCTCTGTGCCAGTTAATGCTAGGGGGATTGCAGGAAGTCCCAGGGACAGAGGCTGACTCCCCAAGGTCAGGGAAGTTATTTCTCGGACTTCCCCGAACAGGGAACACCTGTGAATGAAGAGAGCCGCGTGGAGTTGTCTCTCGAGCTCCCTCACGCACTGACAATTGTTCCGGAATCCTGAGCGTGGGGAGGTACCACCAACGGTCGGCAGCGCGTGGGTTCTAACGGAATGCCTAAGCTCGTCTCCCCTGAGGGTTTTCCTAATATCTCTGTGCCAGGCAATGCTAGGGGTGTTTCCAGGAATACCCAGGGAAAGATTCTGCCTCCCCAAGGTCAGGGAAAGTATTTCTAAGACTTCCCCGAACATTGAACACCTGTGACTGAAGAGAGCTGCGTGGAGTTGTCTCTCGAGCTCCCTCACGCACTGACAATTTTTCCGGAATCCTGAGCGTGGGGAGGTTCCACCAACGGTCGGCAGTGCATGGGTTCTAAAGGAATGCCTAAGCTCGTCTCCCCTGAGGATTTTCCTAATTTCTCTGTGCCAGGGAATGCTAGGGGTGCTGCAGGAAGTCAGAGGGACAGAGGCTGCCTCCCAAAGTTCAGGGAAGGTTTTTCTCGGACTTCCGCGAACAGGGAACAACTGTGACTGAAGAGAGCTGCGTGGAGTTGTCTCTCAAGCTCCCCCACGCACTGACAATGGTTCCGGAATCCTAAGCGTGGGGAGTTTTCACCAACGGTCGGCAGCGCGTGGGTACTAACGGAATGCCTAAGCTCGTCTCCCCTGAGGGTTTTCCTAATGTCTCTGTGCCAGGGAATGCTAGGGGGTTTAGCAGGAAGTCCCAGGGACAGAGCCTGCCTCCCCAAGGTCAGGGAAGTTATTTTTAAGACTTCCCCGTTCAGCGAACACCTGTGACTGAAGAGAGCTGCGTGGAGTTGTCTCTCGAGCTCCCCCACTCACTGACAATTTTTCCGGAATCCTGAGCGTGGGGAGGTTCCACCAACAATCGGCAGCCCGTGGGTTCAAACGGAATGCCTAAGCTTGTCTCCCCTGAGTGTTTTCCTAATGTCTCTGTGCCAGGGAAAGCTAGGGGTGTTTACAGGATATCCCAGTGACAGAGGCTGCCTCCCCAAGGTCAGGGAAGGTATTTCTAAGACTTCCCCGAACAGGGAACACCTGTGACTGAAGAGAGCTGCGTGGAGTTGTCTCTCGAGCTCCCCCACGCACTGACAATGGTTCCGGAATCCTGAGCGTGGGGAGGTTCCACCAACGTTCGGCAGCGCGTGGTTTCTAACGGAATGCCTAAGCTCGTCTCCCCTGAGGGTTTTCCTAATGTCTCTGTGCCAGGGAATGCTAGGGGGTTTAGCAGGAAGTCCCAGGGACAGAGGCTGCCTCCCCAAGGTCTGGGAAGGTATTTCTCGGTCTTCCCCGAACAGGGAACACCTGTGACTGAAGAGAGCTGCGTGGAGTTGCCTCTCGAGCTCCCCCACTCACTGTCAATTTTTCCGGAATCCTGAGCGTGGGGATGTTCCACCAACGGTCGGCAGCACATGGGTTATAACGGAATGCCAAAGCTCGTCTCCCCTGAGGGTTTTCCTAATTTCTATGTGCCAGGGAATGCTAGGGGTGTTTGCTGGAAGTCGCAGGGACAGAGGCTGCCTCCCCAAGGTCAGGGAAGGTTTTTCTCGGACTTCCCCGAACAGGGAACACCTGTGACTGAAGAGCGCTCCGTGGAGTTGTCTCTCGAGCTCCCTCACGCACTGACAATGGTTCCGGAATCCTGAGCGTGGGGAGGTTCCACCAACGGTCGGCAGCGCGTGGGTTATAACGGAATGCCTTAGCTCGTCTCCCCTGAGGGTTTTCCTAATGTCTCTGTGCCAGGTAATGCTAGGGGGGTTTGCAGGAAATCCCAGGGACAGAGGCTGCCTCCCCAAGTTCAGGGAAGTTATTTCTCGGACTTCCCCGAACAGGGAACACCTGTGAATGAAGAGAGCTGCGTGGAGTTGTCTCTCGAGCTCCCCCACGCACTGACAATGGTTCCGGAATCCTGAGCGTGGGGAGGTTCCACCAACGTTCGGCAGCGCGTGGTTTCTAACGGAATGCCTAAGCTCGTCTCCCCTGAGGGTTTTCCTAATGTCTCTGTGCCAGGGAATGCTAGGGGGTTTAGCAGGAAGTCCCAGGGACAGAGGCTGCCTCCCCAAGGTCTGGGAAGGTATTTCTCGGTCTTCCCCGAACAGGGAACACCTGTGACTGAAGAGAGCTGCGTGGAGTTGCCTCTCGAGCTCCCCCACTCACTGTCAATTTTTCCGGAATCCTGAGCGTGGGGACGTTCCACCAACCGTCGGCAGCGCATGGGTTATAACGGAATGCCAAAGCTCGTCTCCCCTGAGGGTTTTCCTAATTTCTATGTGCCAGGGAATGCTAGGGGTGTTTGCTGGAAGTCGCAGGGACAGAGGCTGCCTCCCCAAGGTCAGGGAAGGTTTTTCTCGGACTTCCCCGAACAGGGAACACCTGTGACTGAAGAGCGCTCCGTGGAGTTGTCTCTCGAGCTCCCTCACGCACTGACAATGGTTCCGGAATCCTGAGCGTGGGGAGGTTCCACCAACGGTCGGCAGCGCGTGGGTTATAACGGAATGCCTTAGCTCGTCTCCCCTGAGGGTTTTCCTAATGTCTCTGTGCCAGGGAATGCTAGGGGGTTTAGCAGGAAGTCCCAGGGACAGAGGCTACCTCCCCAAGGTCAGGGAAGGTATTTCTGGGACTTCCCCGAACAGGGAACACCTGTGACTGAAGAGCGCTCCGTGGAGTTGTCTCTCGAGCTCCCTCACGCACTGACAATGGTTCCGGAATCCTGAGCGTGGGGAGGTTCCACCAACGATCGGCAGCGCGTGGGTTCTAACGGAATGCCTAAGCTCGTCTCCCCTGATGGTTTTCCTAATGTCTCTGTGCCAGTTAATGCTAGGGGGATTGCAGGAAGTCCCAGGGACAGAGGCTGACTCCCCAAGGTCAGGGAAGTTATTTCTCGGACTTCCCCGAACAGGGAACACCTGTGAATGAAGAGAGCCGCGTGGAGTTGTCTCTCGAGCTCCCTCACGCACTGACAATTGTTCCGGAATCCTGAGCGTGGGGAGGTACCACCAACGGTCGGCAGCGCGTGGGTTCTAACGGAATGCCTAAGCTCGTCTCCCCTGAGGATTTTCCTAATGTCTCTGTGCCAGGTAATGCTAGGGGTGTTTCCAGGAATACCCAGGGAAAGATTCTGCCTCCCCAAGGTCAGGGAAAGTATTTCTAAGACTTCCCCGAACATTGAACACCTGTGACTGAAGAGAGCTGCGTGGAGTTGACTCTCGAGCTCCCTCACGCACTGACAATTTTTCCGGAATCCTGAGCGTGGGGAGGTTCCACCAACGGTCGGCAGTGCATGGGTTCTAATGGAATGCCTAAGCTCATCTCCCCTGAGGATTTTCCTAATTTCTCTGTGCCAGGGAATGCTAGGGGTGCTGCAGGAAGTCAGAGGGACAGAGGCTGCCTCCCAAATTTCAGGGAAGGTTTTTCTCGGACTTCCGCGAACAGGGAACAACTGTGACTGAAGAGAGCTGCGTGGAGTTGTCTCTCAAGCTCCCCCACGCACTGACAATGGTTCCGGAATCCTAAGCGTGGGGAGTTTTCACCAACGGTCGGCAGCGCGTGGGTACTAACGGAATGCCTAAGCTCGTCTCCCCTGAGGGTTTTCCTAATGTCTCTGTGCCAGGGAATGCTAGGGGGTTTAGCAGGAAGTCCCAGGGACAGAGGCTGCCTCCCCAAGGTCAGGGAAGTTATTTTTAAGACTTCCCCGTTCAGCGAACACCTGTGACTGAAGAGAGCTGCGTGGAGTTGTCTCTCGAGCTCCCCCACTCACTGAAAATTTTTCCGGAATCCTGAGCGTGGGGAGGTTCCACCAACCATCGGCAGCCCGTGGGTTCAAACGGAATGCCTAAGCTTGTCTCCCCTGAGTGTTTTCCTAATGTCTCTGTGCCAGGGAAAGCTAGGGGTGTTTACAGGATGTCCCAGTGACAGAGGCTGCCTCCCCAAGGTCAGGGAAGGTATTTCTAAAACTTCCCCGAACAGGGAACACCTGTGACTGAAGAGAGCTGCGTGGAGTTGTCTCTCGAGCTCCCCCACGCACTGACAATGGTTCCGGAATCCTGAGCGTGGGGAGGTTCCACCAACGTTCGGCAGCGCGTGGTTTCTAACGGAATGCCTAAGCTCGTCTCCCCTGAGGGTTTTCCTAATGTCTCTGTGCCAGGGAATGCTAGGGGGTTTAGCAGGAAGTCCCAGGGACAGAGGCTGCCTCCCCAAGGTCTGGGAAGGTATTTCTCGGTCTTCCCCGAACAGGGAACACCTGTGACTGAAGAGAGCTGCGTGGAGTTGCCTCTCGAGCTCCCCCACTCACTGTCAATTTTTCCGGAATCCTGAGCGTGGGGACGTTCCACCAACCGTCGGCAGCGCATGGGTTATAACGGAATGCCGAAGCTCGTCTCCCCTGAGGGTTTTCCTAATTTCTATGTGCCAGGGAATGCTAGGGGTGTTTGCTGGAAGTCGCAGGGACAGAGGCTGCCTCCCCAAGGTCAGGGAAGGTTTTTCTCGGACTTCCCCGAACAGGGAACACCTGTGACTGAAGAGCGCTCCGTGGAGTTGTCTCTCGAGCTCCCTCACGCACTGACAATGGTTCCGGAATCCTGAGCGTGGGGAGGTTCCACCAACGGTCGGCAGCGCGTGGGTTATAACGGAATGCCTTAGCTCGTCTCCCCTGAGGGTTTTCCTAATATCTCTGTGCCAGGTAATGCTAGGGGGGTTTGCAGGAAATCCCAGGGACAGAGGCTGCCTCCCCAAGTTCAGGGAAGTTATTTCTCGGACTTCCCCGAACAGGGAACACCTGTGACTGAAGAGAGCTGCGTGGAGTTGTCTCTCGAGCTCCCCCACGCACTGACAATGGTTCCGGAATCCTGAGCGTGGGGAGGTTCCACCAACGTTCGGCAGCGCGTGGTTTCTAACGGAATGCCTAAGCTCGTCTCCCCTGAGGGTTTTCCTAATGTCTCTGTGCCAGGGAATGCTAGGGGGTTTAGCAGGAAGTCCCAGGGACAGAGGCTGCCTCCCCAAGGTCTGGGAAGGTATTTCTCGGTCTTCCCCGAACAGGGAACACCTGTGACTGAAGAGAGCTGCGTGGAGTTGCCTCTCGAGCTCCCCCACTCACTGTCAATTTTTCCGGAATCCTGAGCGTGGGGACGTTCCACCAACCGTCGGCAGCGCATGGGTTATAACGGAATGCCAAAGCTCGTCTCCCCTGAGGGTTTTCCTAATTTCTATGTGCCAGGGAATGCTAGGGGTGTTTGCTGGAAGTCGCAGGGACAGAGGCTGCCTCCCCAAGGTCAGGGAAGGTTTTTCTCGGACTTCCCCGAACAGGGAACACCTGTGACTGAAGAGCGCTCCGTGGAGTTGTCTCTCGAGCTCCCTCACGCACTGACAATGGTTCCGGAATCCTGAGCGTGGGGAGGTTCCACCAACGGTCGGCAGCGCGTGGGTTATAACGGAATGCCTTAGCTCGTCTCCCCTGAGGGTTTTCCTAATGTCTCTGTGCCAGGTAATGCTAGGGGGGTTTGCAGGAAATCCCAGGGACAGAGGCTGCCTCCCCAAGTTCAGGGAAGTTATTTCTCGGACTTCCCCGAACAGGGAACACCTGTGAGTGAAGAGAGCTGCGTGGAGTTGTCTCTCGAGCTCCCCCACGCACTGACAATGGTTCCGGAATCCTGAGCGTGGGGAGATTCCAGCAACGGTCGGCAGTGCGTAGGTTCAAACGGAATGCCTAAGCTTGTCTCCCCTGAGGGTTTTCCTAATTTCTCTGTGCCAGGGAATGCTAGGGGTGTTTGCAGGAAGTCCCAGGGACAGAGGCTGCCTCCCCAAGGTCAGGGAAGGTATTTCTCGGACTTCCCCGAACAGGGAACACCTGTGAATGAAGAGAGCTTTGTGGAGTTGTCTCTCGAGCTCCCCCACGCACTGACAATGGTTCCGGAATCCTGAGCATGGGGAGGTTCCACCAACGATCGGCAGCGGGTAGGTTCTAACGAAATGCCTAAGCTTGTCTCCCCTGAGGATTTTCCTAATTTCTCTGTGCCAGGGAATGCTAGGGGGGTTTGCAGGAAGTCTCAGGGACTGAGGCTGCCTCCCCAAGTTCAGGGAAGGTATTTCTCGGACTTCAGCGAAAAGGGAACACCTGTGAATGAAGAGAGCTTTGTGGAGTTGTCTCTCGAGCTCCCCCACGCACTGACAATCGTTCCGGAATCCTGAGCGTGGGGAGGTTCCACCAACGGTCGGCAGCGCGTGGGTTCTAACGGAATGCCTAAGCTCGTCTCCCCTGAGAGTTTTCCTAATGTCTCTGTGCCAGGGAATGCTAGGGGGTTTAGCAGGAAGTCCCAGGGACAGAGGCTACCTCCCCAAGGTCAGGGAAGGTATTTCTGGGACTTCCCCGAACAGGGAACACCTGTGACTGAAGAGCGCTCCGTGGAGTTGTCTCTCGAGCTCCCTCACGCACTGACAATGGTTCCGGAATCCTGAGCGTGGGGAGGTTCCACCAACGATCGGCAGCGCGTGGGTTCTAACGGAATGCCTAAGCTCGTCTCCCCTGATGGTTTTCCTAATGTCTCTGTGCCAGTTAATGCTAGGGGGATTGCAGGAAGTCCCAGGGACAGAGGCTGACTCCCCAAGGTCAGGGAAGTTATTTCTCGGACTTCCCCGAACAGGGAACACCTGTGAATGAAGAGAGCCGCGTGGAGTTGTCTCTCGAGCTCCCTCACGCACTGACAATTTTTCCGGAATCCTGAGCGTGGGGAGGTTCCACCAACGGTCGTCAGTGCATGGGTTCTAATGGAATGCCTAAGCTCGTCTCCCCTGAGGATTTTCCTAATTTCTCTGTGCCAGGGAATGCTAGGGGTGCTGCAGGAAGTCAGAGGGACAGAGGCTGCCTCCCAAAGTTCAGGGAAGGTTTTTCTCGGACTTCCGCGAACAGGGAACAACTGTGACTGAAGAGAGCTGCGTGGAGTTGTCTCTCAAGCTCCCCCACGCACTGACAATGGTTCCGGAATCCTAAGCGTGGGGAGTTTTCACCAACGGTCGGCAGCGCGTGGGTACTAACGGAATGCCTAAGCTCGTCTCCCCTGAGGGTTTTCCTAATGTCTCTGTGCCAGGGAATGCTAGGGGTGTTTACAGGATGTCCCAGTGACAGAGGCTGCCTCCCCAAGGTCAGGGAAGGTATTTCTAAGACTTCCCCGAACAGGGAAGACCAGTGACTGAAGAGAGCTGCGTGGAGTTGTCTCTCGAGCTCCCCCACGCACTGACAATGGTTCCGGAATCCTGAGCGTGGGGAGGTTCCACCAACGTTCGGCAGCGCGTGGTTTCTAACGGAATGCCTGAGCTGGTCTCCTCTGAGGGTTTTCGTAATGTCTCTGTGCCAGGGAATGCTAGGGGGTTTAGCAGGAAGTCCCAGTGACAGAGGCTGCCTCCCCAAGGTCTGGGAAGTTATTTCTCGGACTTCCCCGAACAGGGAACACCTGTGACTGAAGAGAGCTGCGTGGAGTTGTCTCTCGAGCTCCCCCACGCACTGACAATGGTTCCGGAATCCTGAGCGTGGGGAGATTCCAGCAACGGTCGGCAGTGCGTAGG
Source organism: Vicugna pacos (assembly GCF_048564905.1). Taxonomy (NCBI): domain Eukaryota; kingdom Metazoa; phylum Chordata; class Mammalia; order Artiodactyla; family Camelidae; genus Vicugna; species Vicugna pacos. The sequence continues at coordinate 24,670 of NW_027328975.1, read as the reverse complement.
TTCTAACGGAATGCCTAAGCTTGTCTCCCCTTAAAGTTTTCCTAATTTCTCTGTGCCAGGGAATGCTAGGGGTGTTTGCAGGAAGTCCCAGGGACAGAGGCTGCCTCCCCAAGGTCAGGGAAGGTATTTCTCGGACTTCCCCGAACAGGGAACACCTGTGACTGAAGAGAGTTGCGTGGAGTTGTCTCTTGAGCTCCCCCACGCACTGAAAATGGTTCCGGAATCCTGAGCGTGGGGAGGTTCCACCAACGGTCTGCATCACGTGGGTTCTAACGGAATGCCTAAGTTCGACTCCCCTGAGGGTTTTCCTAATGTCTCTGTGCCAAGGAATGCTAGTGGGGTTTGCAGGAATTCCCAGGGACAGAGGCTGCCTCCCCAAGGTCAGGGAAGGTATTTCTCGGACTTCCCCGAACAGGGAACACCTGTGACTGAAGAGAGCTGTGTTGAGTTGTCTCTCGAGCTCCCCCACGCACTGACAATGGTTCTGGAATCCTGAGCGTGGGGAGGTTCCACCAACTGTCGGCAGCGCGTGGGTTCTAACGGAATTCCTAAGCTCGTCTCCCCTGAGGGTTTTTCTAATGTCTCTGTGCCAGGGAATGATGGGGTGTTTGCAGGAATTCCCAGGGACAGAGGCTGCCTCCCCAAGGTCAGGGATGGTATTTCTCGCACTTCCCCGAAAAGGGAACACCTGTGAATGAAGAGAGCTTTGTGGAGTTGTCTCTCGAGCTCCCCCACGCACTGACAATGGTTCCGGAATCCTGAGCATGGGGAGGTTCCACCAACGATCGGCAGCGGGTAGGTTCTAACGAAATGCCTAAGCTTGTCTCCCCTGAGGATTTTCCTAATTTCTCTGTGTCAGGGAATGCTAGGGGGGTTTGCAGGAAGTCTCAGGGACTGAGGCTGCCTCCCCAAGTTCAGGGAAGGTATTTCTCGGACTTCAGCGAAAAGGGAACACCTGTGACTGAAGAGAGCTGCGTGGAGTTGTCTCTCGAGGTCCCCAACGCACTGACAATGTTTCCGGAATCCTGAGCGTGGGGAGGTTCCACCAACGGTCGGCAGCGCGTGGGTTCTAAAGGAATGCCTAAGCTCGTCTCCCCTGAGGGTTTTCCTAATGTCTCTGTGCCAGGGAATGCTAGGGGGGTTTTCAGGAAGTCCCAGGGACAGAGGCTGCCTCCCCAAGGTCAGGGAAGGTATTTCTCGGACTTCCCCGAACAGGGAACACCTGTGACTGAAGAGCGCTCCGTGGAGTTGTCTCTCGAGCTCCCTCACGCACTGACAATGGTTCCGGAATCCTGAGCGTGGGGAGTTTCCAATAACGGTCGGCAGCGCGTGGGTTCTAAAGGAATGCCTAAGCTCGTCTCCCCTGAGGGTTTTCCTAATGTCTCTGTGCCAGTTAATGCTAGGGGGATTGCAGGAAGTCCCAGGGACAGAGGCTGCCTCCCCAAGGTCAGAGAAGTTATTTCTCGGACTTCCCCGAACAGGGAACACCTGTGAATGAAGAGAGCCGCGTGGAGTTCTCTCTCGAGCTCCCCCACACACTGACAATGGTTCCGAATCCTGAGCTTGGGGAGGTTTCACCAACGGTCGGCAGCGCGTGGGTTCTAACGGAATGCTTAAGCTCGTCTCCCCTGAGGGTTTTCCTAATGTCTCTGTGCCAGGCAATGCTATGGGTGTTTCCAGGAATTCCCAGGGAAGGATTCTGCCTCCCCAAGTTCAGGGAAAGTATTTCTAAGACTTCCCCGAACATTGAACACCTGTGACTGAAGAGAGCTGCGTGGAGTTGTCTCTCGAGCTCCCCCACGCACTGACAAATTTTCCGGAATCCTGAGCGTGGGGAGGTTCCACCAACGGTCGGCAGTGCATGGGTTCTAATGGAATGCCTAAGCTCGTCTCCCCTGAGGATTTTCCTAATTTCTCTGTGCCAGGGAATGCTAGGGGTGTTGCAGGAAGTCAGAGGGACAGAGGCTGCCTCCCAAAGGTCAGGGAAGATTTTTCTCGGACTTCCGCGAACAGGGAACACCTGTGACTGAAGAGAGCTGCGTGGAGTTGTCTCTCAAGCTCCCCCACGCACTGACAATGGTTCTAGAATCCTAAGCGTGGGGAGTTTTCACCAACGGTCGGCAGCGCGTGGGTTCTAACGGAATGCCTAAGCTTGTCTCCCCTGAGTGTTTTCCTAATGTCTCTGTGCCAGGGAATACTAGGGGGGTTTGAAGGAAGTCCCAGGGACGGAGGCTGCCACCCCAAGGTCAGAGAAAGTTTTTCTCGGACTTCCCCGAACAGGGAACACCTGTGACTGAAGAGAGCTGTGTTGAGTTGTCTCTCGAGCTCCCCCACGTACTGACAATGGTTCTGGAATCCTGAGCGTGGGGAGGTTCCACCAACGGTCGGCAGCGCGTGGGTTCTAACGGAATGCCTAAGCTCGTCTCCCCTGAGGGTTTTCCTAATGTCTCTGTGCCAGGGAATGCTAGGGGGGTTGCAGGAAGTCAGAGGGACAGAGGCTGCCTCCCAAAGTTCAGGGAAGATTTTTCTCGGACTTCCGCGAACAGGGAACAACTGTGACTGAAGAGAGCTGCGTGGAGTTGTCTCTCAAGCTCCCCCATGCACTGACAATGGTTCCGGAATCCTAAGCGTGGGGAGTTTTCACCAACGGTCGGCAGCGCGTGGGTACTAACGGAATGCCTAAGCTCGTCTCCCCTGAGGGTTTTCCTAATGTCTCTGTGCCAGGGAATGCTAGGGGGTTTAGCAGGAAGTCCCAGGGACAGAGCCTGCCTCCCCAAGGTCAGGGAAGGTATTTCTAAGACTTCCCCGTTCAGCGAACACCTGTGATTGAAGAGAGCTGCGTGGAGTTGTCTCTCGAGCTCCCCCACTCACTGACAATTTTTCCGGAATCCTGAGCGTGGGGAGGTTCCACCAACCGTCGGCAGCCCGTGGGGTCTAACGGAATGCCTAAACTTGTCTCCCCTGAGTGTTTTCCTAATGTCTCTGTGCCAGGGAAAGCTAGGGGTGTTTACAGGATGTCCCAGTGACAGAGGCTGCCTCCCAAAGGTCAGGGAAGATATTTTTAGACTTCCCCTAACAGGGAACACCTGTGACTGAAGAGAGCTGCGTGGAGTTGTCTCTCGAGCTCCCCCACGCACTGACAATGTTTCCGGAATCCTGAGCGTGGGGAGGTTCCACCAACGGTCGGCAGCGCGTGGTTTCTAACGGAATGCCTAAGCTGGTCTTCCCTGAGGGTTTTCCTAATGTCTCTGTGCCAGGGAATGCTAGGGGGTTTAGCAGGAAGTCCCAGGGACAGAGGCTGCCTCCCCAAGGTCAGGGAAGGTATTTCTCGGACTTCCCCGAACAGGGAACACCTGTGACTGAAGAGAGCTGCGTGGAGTTGTCTCTCGAGCTCCCCCACGCACTGACAATGGTTCCGGAATCCTGAGCGTGGGGAGGTTCCACCAACGATCGGCAGCGCGTAGGTTCTAACGGAATGCCTAAGCTTGTCTCCCCTGAGGGTTTTCCTAATTTCTCTGTGCCAGGGAATGCTAGGGGGGTTTGCAGGAAGTCTCAGGGACTGAGGCTGCCTCCCCAAGTTCAGGGAAGGTATTTCTCGGACTTCAGCGAACAGGGAACACATGTGACTGAAGAGAGCTGCGTGGAGTTGTCTCTCGAGGTCCCCCACGCACTGACGATGTTTCCGGAATCCTGAGCGTGGGGAGGTTCCACCAACGGTCGGCAGCGCATGGGTTCTAAAGGAATGCCTAAGCTCGTCTCCCCTGAGGGTTTTCCTAATGTCTCTGTGCCAGGGAATGCTAGGGGGGTTTTCAGGAAGTCCCAGGGACAGAGGCTGCCTCCCCAATGTCAGGGAAGGTATTTCTCGGACTTCCCCGAACAGGGAACACCTGTGACTGAAGAGAGATGCGTGGAGTTGTCTCTCGAGGTCCCCCACGCACTGACAATGGTTCCGGAATCCTGAGCGTGGGGAGGTTCCACCAAAAGTCGGCAGCGCGTGGGTTATAACGGAATGCCTAAACTCGTCTAACCTGAGGGTTTTACTAATGTCTCTGTGCCAGGGAATGCTAGGGGGGTTTGAAGGAAGTCCCAGGGACAGAGGCTGCCTCCCCAAGGTCAGAGAAAGTATTTCTCGGACTTCCCCGAACAGGGAACACCTGTGACTGAAGAGAGCTGCGTGGAGTTGTCTCTCGAGCTCCCCCACGCAGTGACAATGGTTCCGCAATCCTGAGCGTGGGGAGGTTCCACCAACGGTCGGCAGCGCGTGGGTTGTATCGGAATGCCTAAGCTCGTCTCCCCTGAGGGTTTTCCTAATGTCTCTGTGCCAGGGAATGCTAGGGGGGTTTGCAGGAAGTCCCAGGGACAGAGGCTGCCTCCCCATCTTCAGGGAAGTTATTTCTCGGACTTCCCCGAACAGGGAACACCTGTGACTGAAGAGAGCTACGTGGAGTTGTCTCTCGAGCTCCCCCACGCACTGACAATGTTTCCGGAATCCTGAGCGTGAGGAGGTTCCACTAACGGTCGGCAGCGCGTGGGTTCTAACGGAATGCCTAAGCTCGTCTCCCCTGAGGGTTTTCCTAATGTCTCTGTGCCAGGGAATGCTAGGGGGGTTTGCAGGAAGTCCCAGGGACAGAGGCTGCCTCCCCAAGTTCAGGGAAGGTATTTCTCGGACTTCCCCGAACAGGGAATACCTGTGACTGAAGAGAGCTGCGTGGAGTTGTCTCCCGATCTCCCCCACGCACTGACAATGGTTCCGGAATCCTGAGCGTGGGGAGGTTCCACCAACGGTCGGCAGCGCGTGGGTTCTAACGGAATGCCTAAGCTCGTCTCATCTGAGGGTTTTCCTAATGTCTCTGTGCCAGGGAATGCTAGGGGTGTTTGCAGGAATTCCCAGGGAAAGAGGCTGCCTCCCCAAGGTCAGGGAAGGTATTTCTCAGACTTCCCCAAACAGGGAACACCTGTGACTGAAGAGAGCTGCGTGGAGTTGTCTCTCGAGCTCCCCCACGCACTGACAATGTTTCCGGAATCCTGAGCGTGGGGAGGTTCCACCAACGGTCGGCAGCGCGTGGGTTCTAACGGAATGCCTAAGCTCGTCTCCCCTGAGGGTTTTCCTAATGTCTCTGTGCCAGGGAATGCTAGGGGGGTTTGCAGGAAGTCCCAGGGACAGTGGCTCCCTCCCCAAGTTCAGGGAATTTATTTCTCGGACTTCCTCGAACAGGGAACACCTGTGACTGAAGAGAGCTGCGTGGAGTTGTCTCTCGAGCTCCACCACACACTGACAATGGTTCCGGAATCCTGAGCGTGGGGAGGTTCCACCAACGGTCGGCAGCGCGTGGGTTCTAACGGAATGCCTAAGCTCGTCTCCCCTGAGGGTTTTCCTAATGTCTCTGTGCCAGGGAATGCTATGGGGGTTTGCAGGAAGTCCCAGGGACAGAGGCTGCCTCCCCAAGTTCAGGGAAGGTATTTCTCGGACTTCCCCGAACAGGGAACACCTGTGACTGAAGAGAGCTGCGTGGAGTTGTCTCTCGAGCTCCCCCACGCACTGACAATGGTTCCGGAATCCTGAGCGTGGGGAGGTTCCACCAACGGTCGGCAGCGTGTGGGTTCTAACGGAATGCCTAAGCTCGTCTCCCCTGAGGGTTTTCCTAATGTCTCTGTGCCAGGGAATGCTAGGGGGGTTTGCAGGAAGTCCCAGGGACAGAGGCTGCCTCCCCAAGGTCAGGGAATGTATTTCTCGGACTTCCCCGAACAGGGAACTCCTGTGACTGAAGAGAGCTGCATGGAGTTGTCTCTCGAGCTCCCCCACGCACTGACAATGGATCCGGAATCCTGAGCGTGGGGAGGTTCCACCAACGGTCGGCAGCGCGTGGATTCTAACGGAATGCCTAAGCTCGTCTCCCCTGAGGGTTTTCCTAATGTCTCTCTGCCAGGGAATGCTAGGGGTGTTTGCAGGAATTCCCAGGGACAGAGGCTGCCTCCCCAAGGTCAGGGAAGGTATTTCTCGGACTTCCCCAAACAGGGAACACCTGTGAGTGAAGAGAGATGCGTGGAGTTGTCTCTCGAGCTCCCCCACGCACTGATAATTGTTCCGGAATCCTGAGCGTGGGGAGGTTCCACCAACGGTTGGCAGCGCGTGGGTTCTAACGGAATGCCTAAGCTCGTCTCCCCTGAGGGTTTTCCTAATGTCTCTGTGCCAGGGAATGCTAGGGGGGTTTGCAGGAAGTCCCATGGACAGAGGCTGCCACCCCAAGGTCAGGGAAGGTATTTCTCGGACTTCCCCTAACAGGGAACACCTGTGACTGAAGAGAGCTGCGTGGAGTTGTCTCTCGAGCTCCCCCACGCACTGACAATGTTTCCGGAATCCTGAGCGTGGGGAGGTTCCACCAACGGTCGGCAGCGCGTGGGTACTAACGGAATGCCTAAGCTCGTCTCCCCTGAGGGTTTTCCTAATGTCTCTGTGCCAGGGAATGCTAGGGGGGTTTGCAGGAAGTCCCAGGGCAGAGGCTGCCTCCCCAAGGTCAGGGAAGGTATTTCTCTGACTTCCCTTAACAGGGAACACCTGTGACTGAAGAGAGCTGCGTGGAGTTGTCTCTCGAGCTTCCCCACGCACTGACAATGGTTCCGGAATCCTGAGCGTGGGGAGGTTCCACCAACGGTCGGCAGCGCGTGGGTTGTAACGGAATGCCTAAGCTCGTCTCATCTGAGGGTTTTCCTAATTTCTCTGTGCCAGGGAATGCTAGGGGGGTTTGCAGGAAGTCCCAGGGACAGAGGCTGCCTCCCCAACTTCAGGGAAGTTATTTCTCGGACTTCCCCGAACAGGGAACACCTGTGACTGAAGAGAGCTGCGTGGAGTTGTCTCTCGAGCTCCCCCACGCACTGACAATGGTTCCGGAATCCTGAGCGTGGGGAGGTTCCACCAACGGTCGGCAGCGCGTGGGTTCTAACGGAATGCCTAAGCTCGTCTCCCCTGAGGGTTTTCCAAATATCTCTGTGCCAGGGAATGCTAGGGGTGTTTGCAGGAAGTCCCAGGGACAGAGGCTGCCTCCCCAAGGTCAGGGAAGGTATTTCTCGGACTTCCCCGAACAGGGAACACCTGTGACTGAAGAGAGCTGCGTGGAGTTGTCTCTCGAGTTCCCCCACGCAGTGATAATAGTTTCGGAATCCTGAGCGTGTGGAGGTTCCACCAACGTTCGGCAGCGCGTGGGTTCTAACGGAGTGCTTAAGCTCGTCTCCCCTGAGGGTTTTCCTAATGTCTCTGTGCCAGGGAATGCTAGGGGGGTTTGCAGGAAGTCCCAGGGCCTGAGGCTGCCTCCCCAAGGTCAGGGAAGGTATTTCTCAGTCTTCCCCGAACAGGGAACTCCTATGACTGAAGAGAGCTGCGTGGAGTTGTCTCTCGAGATCCCCCACGCAATGACAACGGTTCCGAAATCCTGAGCGTGGGGAGGTTCCACCAACGGTCGGCAGCGCGTGGGTTCTAATGGAATGCCTAAGCTCATCTCCCCTGAGGATTTTCCTAATGTCTCTGTGCCAGGGAATGCTAGGGGGGTTTGCAGGAAGTACCAGGGGCAGAGGCTGCCTCCCCAAGGTCAGGGAAGGTATTTCTCGGACTTCCCCGAACAGGGTACACCTGTGACTGAAGAGAGCTTCGTGGAGTTGTCTCTCGAGCTCCCCCACGCACTGACAACGGTTCCGGAATCCTGAGCGTGGGGAGGTTCCACCAACGGTCGGCAGCGCGTGGGTTCTAACGGAATGCTAAGCTCGTCTCCCCTGAGGGTTTTCCTAATGTCTCTGTGCCAGGGAATGCTAGGGGGGTTTGCAGGAAGTCCCAGGGACAGAGGCGGCTTCCCCAAGTTGAGAAAGGTATTTCTCGGACTTCCCCGAACATGGAACACCTGTGACTGAAGAGAGCTGCGTGGAGTTGTCTCTCGAGCTCCCCCACGCACTGACAACGGTTCCGGAATCCTGAGCGTGGGGAGGTTCCATCAACGGTCGGTAGCGCGTGGGTTCTAACGGAATGCCAAAGCTCGTCTCCCCAGAGGGTTTTCCTAATGTCTCTGTGCCAGGGAATGCTAGGGGGGTTTGCAGGAATTCCCAGGGTCAGAGGCTGCCTCCCCAAGGTCAGGGAAGGTATTTCTCGGACTTCCCCGAACAGGAACACCTGTGACTGAAGAGACCTGCGTGGAGTTGTCTCTCGAGCTCCCCCACGCACTGACAACGGTTCCGGAATCCTGAGCGTGTTGAGGTTCCACCAAGGGTCGGCAGCGCGTGGGATCTAAGCGAATGCCTAAGCTCGTCTCCCCTGAGGGTTTTCCTAATGTCTCTGTGCCAGGGAATGCTAGGGGTGTTTGCAGGAAGTCCCAGGAACAGAGGCTGCCTCCTCAAGTTCAGAGAAGGTATTTCTCAGAGTTCCCAGAACAGGGAACACATGTGACTGAAGAGAGCTGCGTGGAGTTGTCTCTCGAGCTCCCCCACGCACTGACAATGGTTCCGGAATCCTGAGCGTGGGGAGGTTCCACCAACGCTCGGCAGCGCGTGGGTTCTAACGGAATGCCTAAGCTCGTCTCCCCTGAGGGTTTTCCTAATGTCTCTGTGCCAGGGAATGCTAGGGGGGTTTGCAGGAAGTCCCAGGGACAGAGGCTGCCTCCCCAAGGTCAGGGAAGGTATTTCTCGGACTTCCCCGAACAGGGAACACCTGTGACTGAAGAGAGCTGCGTGGAGTTGTCTCTCGAGCTCCCCCACGCAGTGACAATTGTTTCGGAATCCTGAGCGTGGGGAGGTTCCACCAACGGTCGGCAGCGCGTGGGTTCTAATGGAATGCCTAAGCTCGTCTCCCCTGAGGATTTTCCTAATGTCTCTGTGCCAGGGAATGCTAGGGGGGTTTGCAGGAAGTCCCAGGGACAGAGGCTGCCTCCCCAAGGTCAGGGAAGGTATTTCTCGGACTTCCCCGAACAGGGAACACCTGTGACTGAAGAGAGCTTCGTGGAGTTGTCTCTCGAGCTCCCCCACGCACTGACAATGGTTCCGGAATCCTGAGCGTGGGGAGGTTCCACCAACGGTCGGCAGCGCGTGGGTTTTAACGGAATGCTAAGCTCGTCTCCCCTGAGGGTTTTCCTAATGTCTCTGTGCCAGGGAATGCTAGGGGGGTTTGCAGGAAGTCCCAGGGACAGAGGCTGCCTCCACAAGGTCAGAAAGGCATTTCTCGGACTTCCCCGAAAAGGGAACACCTGTGACTGAAGAGAGCTGCGTGGAGTTGTCTCTCGACCTCCCCCATGCACTGACAATGATTCCGGAATCCTGAGCGTGGGGAGGTTCCACCAACGGTCGGCAGCGCGTGGATTCTAACGGAATGCCTAAGCTCTTCTCCCCTGAGGGTTTTCCTAATGTCTCTCTGCCAGGGAATGCTAGGGGTGTTTGCAGGAATTCCCAGGGACAGAGGCTGCCTCCCCAAGGTCAGGGAAGGTATTTCTCGGACTTCCCCAAACAGGGAACACCTGTGAGTGAAGAGAGATGCGTGGAGTTGTCTCTCGAGCTCCCCCACGCACTGATAATGGTTCCGGAATCCTGAGCGTGGGGAGGTTCCACCAACGGTCGGCAGCGCGTGGGTTCTAACGGAATGCCTAAGCTCGTCTCCCCTGAGGGTTTTCCTAATGTCTCTGTGCCAGGGAATGCTAGGGGGGTTTGCAGGAAGTCCCATGGGCAGAGGCTGGCTCCCCAAGTTCAGGGAAGGTATTTCTCGGACTTCCCCTAACAGGGAGCACCTGTGACTGAAGAGAGCTGCGTGGAGTTGTCTCTCGAGCTCCCCCACGCACTGACAATGTTTCCGGAATCCTGAGCGTGGGGAGGTTCCACCAACGGTCGGCAGCGCGTGGGTTCTAACGGAATGCCTAAGCTCGTCTCCCCCGAGGGTTTTCCTAATGTCTCTGTGCCAGGGAATGCTAGGGGTGTTTGCAGGAATTCCCAGGGCAGAGGCTGCCTCCCCAAGGTCAGGGAAGGTATTTCTCTGACTTCCCTTAACAGGGAACACCTGTGACTGAAGAGAGCTGCGTGGAGTTGTCTCTCGAGCTCCCCCACGCACTGACAATGGTTCCGGAATCCTGAGCGTGGGGAGGTTCCACCAACGGTCAGCAGCGCGTGGGTTGTAACGGAATGCCTAAGCTCGTCTCCCCTGAGGGTTTTCCTAATGTCTCTGTGCCAGGGAATGCTAGGGGGGTTTGCAGGAAGTCCCAGGGACAGAGGCTGCCTCCCCAACTTCAGGGAAGTTATTTCTCGGACTTCCCCGAACAGGGAACACCTGTGACTGAAGAGAGCTGCGTGGAGTTGTCTCTCGAGCTCCCCCACGCACTGACAATGGTTCCGGAATCCTGAGCGTGGGGAGGTTCCACCAACGGTCGGCAGCGCGTGGGTTCTAACGGAATGCCTAAGCTCGTCTCCCCTGAGGGTTTTCCAAATATCTCTGTGCCAGGGAATGCTAGGGGTGTTTGCAGGAAGTCCCAGGGACAGAGGCTGCCTCCCCAAGGTCAGGGAAGGTATTTCTCGGACTTCCCCGAACAGGGAACACCTGTGACTGAAGAGAGCTGCGTGGAGTTGTCTCTCGAGCTCCCCCACGCAGTGATAATGGTTTCAGAATCCTGAGCGTGGGGAGGTTCCACCAACGGTCGGCAGCGCGTGGGTTCTAACGGAGTGCTTAAGCTCGTCTCCCCTGAGGGTTTTCCTAATGTCTCTGTGCCAGGGAATGCTAGGGGGGTTTGCAGGAAGTACCAGGGGCAGAGGCTGCCTCCCCAAGGTCAGGGAAGGTATTTCTCGGACTTCCCCGAACAGGGTACACCTGTGACTGAAGAGAGCTTCGTGGAGTTGTCTCTCGAGCTCCCCCACGCACTGACAATGGTTCCGGAATCCTGAGCGTGGGGAGGTTCCACCAACGGTCGGCAGCGCGTGGGTTCTAACGGAATGCTAAGCTCGTCTCCCCTGAGGGTTTTCCTAATGTCTCTGTGCCAGGGAATGCAAGGGGGGTTTGCAGGAAGTCCCAGGGACAGAGGCGGCTTCCCCAAGGTCAGAAAGGTATTTCTCGGACTTCCCCGAACATGGAACACCTGTGACTGAAGAGAGCTGCGTGGAGTTGTCTCTCGACCTCCCCCACGCACTGACAACGGTTCCGGAATCCTGAGCGTGGGGAGGTTCCACCAACGGTCGGTAGCGCGTGGGATCTAAGCGAATGCCTAAGCTCGTCTCCCCTGAGGGTTTTCCTAATGTCTCTGTGCCAGGGAATGCTAGGGGGGTTTGCAGGAAGTCCCAGGAACAGAGGCTGCCTCCTCAAGTTCAGAGAAGGTATTTCTCAGATTTCCCCGAACAGGGAACACATGTGACTGAAGAGAGCTGCGTGGAGTTGTCTCTCGAGCTCCCCCACGCAGTGACAATGGTTTCGGAATCCTGAGCGTGGGGAGGTTCCACCAACGGTCGGCAGCGCGTGGGTTCTAACGGAATGCCTAAGCTCGTCTCCCCTGAGTCTTTTCTTAATGTCTCTGTGCCAGGGAATGCTAGGGGTGTTTGCAGGAAGTCCCAGGGACAGAGGCTGCCTCCCCAAGGTCAGGGAAGGTATTTCTCGGACTTCCCCGAACAGGGAACACCTGTGACTGAAGAGAGCTGCGTGGAGTTGTCTCTCGTGCTCCCCCACGCACTGACAATGGTTCCGGAATCCTGAGCGTGGGGAGGTTCCACCAACGGTGGGCAGCGCGTGGGTTCTAACGGAATGCCTAAGCTCGTCTCCCCTGAGGGTTTTCCTAATGTCTCTGTGCCAGGGAATGCTAGGGGGGTTTGCAGGAAATCCCAGGGACAGAGGCTGCCTCCCCAAGGTCAGGGAAGGTATTTCTCGGACTTCCCCGAACAGGGAACACCTGTGACTGAAGAGAGCTGCGTGGAGTTGTCTCTCGAGCTCCCCCACGCACTGACAATGGTTCCGGAATCCTGAGCGTGGGGAGGTTCCACCAACGGTCGGCAGCGCGTGGGTTCTAACGGAATGCCTAAGCTCGTCTCCCCTGAGGGTTTTCCTAATGTCTCTGTGCCAGGGAATGCTAGGGGGTTTGCAGGAAGTCCCATGGACAGAGGCTGCCTCCCCAAGGTCAGGGAAGGTATTTCTCGGACTTCCCCGAACAGGGAACACCTGTGACTGAAGAGAGCTGCGTGGAGTTGTCTCTCGAGCTCCCCCACACACTGACAACGGTTCCGGAATCCTGATCGTGGGGAGGTTCCACCAACGGTCGGCAGGGCGTGGGTTCTAACGGAATGCCTAAGCTCGTCTCCCCTGAGGGTTTTCCTAATGTCTCTGTGCCAGGGAATGCTAGGGGGGTTTGCAGGAAGTACCAGGGTCAGAGGCTGCCTCCCTATGGTCAGAAAGGTATTTCTCGGACTTCCCCGAACAGGGAACACCTGTGACTGAAGAGAGCTGCGTGGAGTTGTCTCTCAAGCTCCCCCACGCACTGACAATGGTTCCGGAATCCTGAGCTTGAGGAGGTTCCACCAACGGTCGGCAGCGCGTGGGTTGTAACGGAATGCCTAAGCTCGTCTACCCTGAGGATTTTCCTAATGTCTCTGTCCAGGGAATGCTAGGGGGGTTTGCAGGAATTCCCAGGGACAGAGGCTGCCTCCCCAACTTCAGGGAAGTTATTTCTCGGACTTCCCCGAACAGGGAACACCTGTGACTGAAGAGAGCTGCGTGGAGTTGTCTCTCGAGCTCTCCCACGCGCTGACAATGTTTCCGGAATCCTGAGCGTGGGGAGGTTCCACCAACGTTCGGCAGAGCGTGGGTTCTAACGGAATGCCTAAGCTCGTCTCCCCTGAGGGTTTTCCTAATGTCTCTGTGCCAGGGAATGCTAGGGGTGTTTGCAGGAAGTCCCAGGGACAGAGGCTGCCTCCCCAAGGTCAGGGAAGGTATTTCTCGGACTTCCCCGAACAGGGAACACCTGTGACTGAAGAGAGCTGCGTGGAGTTGTCTCTCGAGCTCCCCCACACACTGACAACGGTTCCGGAATCCTGATCGTGGGGAGGATCCACCAACGGTCGGCAGGGCATGGGTTCTAACGGAATGCCTAAGCTCGTCTCCCCTGAGGGTTTTCCTAATGTCTCTGTGCCAGGGAATGCTAGGGGGGTTTGCAGGAAGTCCCAGGGACAGAGGCTGCCTCCCTAAGGTCAGAAAGGTATTTCTCGGACTTCCCCGAACATGGAACAACTGTGACTGAAGAGAGATGCGTGGAGTTGTCTCTCGAGCTCCCCCACGCACTGACAACGGTTCCGGAATCCTGAGCGTGAGGAGGTTCCACCAACGGTCGGCAGCGCGTGGGTTGTAACGGAATGCCTAAGCTCGTCTACCCTGAGGATTTTCCTAATGTCTCTGTCCAGGGAATGCTAGGGGGGTTTGCAGGAAGTCCCAGGGACAGAGGCTGCCTCCCCAATTTCAGGGAAGTTATTTCTCGGACTTCCCCGAACAGGGAACACCTGTGACTGAAGAGAGCTGCGTGGAGTTGTCTCTCGAGCTCCCCCACGCGCTGACAACGTTTCCGGAATCCTGATCGTGGGGAGGTCCACCAACGGTCGGCAGGGCGTGGGTTCTAACGGAATGCCTAAGCTCGTCTCCCCTGAGGGTTGTCCTAATGTCTCTGTGCCAGGGAATGCTAGGGGTGTTTGCAGGAAGCCCCAGGGACAGAGGCTGCCTCCCCAACTTCAGGGAAGTTATTTCTCGGACTTCCCCGAACAGGGAACACCTGTGACTGAAGAGAGCTGCGTGGAGTTGTCTCTCGAGCTCCCCCACACACTGACAATGGTTCCGGAATCCTGATCGTGGGGAGGTTCCACCAACGGTTGGCAGGGCGTGGGTTCTAACGGAATGCCTAAGGTCGTCTCCCCTGAGGGTTTTCCTAGTGTCTCTGTGCCAGGGAATGCTAGGGGGGTTTGCAGGAAGTCCCAGGGTCAGAGGCTGCCTCCCCAAGGTCAGAAAGGTATTTCTCGGACTTCCCCGAACATGGAACAACTGTGACTGAAGAGAGCTGCGTGGAGTTGTCTCTCGAGCTCCCCCACGCACTGACAATGGTTCCGTAATCCTGAGCGTGGTGAGGTTCCACCAACGGTCGGCAGCGCGTGGGTTCTAACGGAATGCCTAAGCTCGTCTCCCCTGAGTGTTTTCCTAATGTCTCTGTGCCAGGGAATGCTAGGGGGGTTTGCAGGAATTCCCAGGGACACAGGCTGCCTCCCCAAGGTCAGGGAAGGTATTTCTCGGACTTCCCCGAACAGGAACACCTGTGACTGAAGAGAGCTGCGTGGAGTTGTCTCTCGAGCTCCCCCACGCTCTGACAACGGTTCCGGAATCCTGAGCGTGGGGAGGTTCCACCAACGGTCGGCAGGGCGTGGGTTCTAACGGAATGCCTAAGCTCGTCTCCCCTGAGGGTTTTCCTAATGTCTCTGTGCCAGGGAATGCTAGGGGGGTTTGCAGGAATTCCCAGGGTCAGAGGCTGCCTCCCTAAGGTCAGAAAGGTATTTCTCGGACTTCCCCGAACATGGAACAACTGTGAATGAAGAGAGCTGCGTGGAGTTGTCTCTCGAGCTCCCCCACGCACTGACAACTGTTCCGTAATCCTCAGCGTGGGGAGGTTCCACCAACGGTCGGCAGCGCGTGGGTTCTAACGGAATGCCTAAGCTCGTCTCCCCTGAGGGTTTTCCTAATATCTCTGTGCCAGGGAATGCTAGGGGGGTTTGCAGGAAGTCCCAGGGACACAGGCTGCCTCCCCAAGGTCAGTGAAGGTATTTCTCGGACTTCCCCGAACAGGAACACCTGTGACTGAAGAGAGCTGCGTGGAGTTGTCTCTCGAGCTCCCCCACGCACTGACAACGGTTCCGGAATCCTGAGCGTGGGGAGGTTCCACCAACGGTCGGCAGCAGGTGGGTTCTAACGGAATGCCTAAGCTCGTCTCCCCTGAGGGTTTTCCTAATGTCTCTGTGTCAGGGAATGCTAGGGGTGTTTGCAGGAATTCCCAGGGACAGAGGCTGCCTCCCCAAGGTCAGGGAATGTATTTCTCGGACTTCCCTGAACAGGGAACACCTGTGACTGAAGAGAGCTGCGTGGAGTTGTCTCTCGAGCTCCCCCACGCACTGACAATGTTTCCGAAATCCTGAGCGTGTGGAGGTTCCTCCAACGGTCGGCAGCGCGTGGGTTCTAACGGAATGCCTAAGCTCGTCTCCCCTGAGGGTTTTCCTATTGTCTCTGTGCCAGGGAATGCTAGGGGGATTTGCAGGAAGTCCCAGTGACAGAGGATGCCTCCCCAAGGTAAGGGAAGGTATTTCTCGGACTTCCCCGAACAGGGAACACCTGTGACTGAGGAGAGCTGCGTGGAGTTGTCTCTCGAGCTCCCCCACGCACTGACAACGATTCCGGAATCCTGAGCGTGGGGAGGTTCCACCAACGGTCGGCAGCACGTGGGTTCTAACGGAATGCCTAAGCTCTTCTCCACTGAGGGTTTTCCTAATGTCTCTGTGCCAGGGAATGCTAGGGGGGTTTCCAGGAAGCCCCAGGGACAGAGGCTGCCTCCCCAAGATCAGAGAAGGTATTTCTCGGACTTCCCCGAACAGGGAACACCTGTGACTGAAGAGAGCTGTGTGGAGTTGTCTCTCGAGCTCCCCCACACACTGACAACGGTTCCGGAATCCTGAGCGTGGGGAGGTTCCACCAACGGTCGGCAGGGCGTGGGTTCTAACGGAATGCCTAAGCTCGTGTCCCCTGAGGGTTTTCCTAATATCTCTGTGCCAGGGAATGCTAGGGGGGTTTGCAGGAAGTCCCAGGGACAGAGGCTGCCTCCCCAAGTTCAGGGAAGGTATTTCTCGGACTTCCCCGAACAGGGAACACCTGTGACTGAAGAGAGCTGCGTGGAGTTGTCTCTCGAGCTCCCCCACGCACTGACAACGGTTCCGTAATCCTGAGCGTGGGGAGGTTCCACCAACGGTCGGCAGCGCGTGGGTTCTAACGGAATGCCTAAGCTCGTCTCCCCTGAGGGTTTTCCTAATGTCTCTGTGCCAGGGAATGCTAGGGGGGTTTCCAGGAAGCCCCAGGGACAGAGGCTGCCTCCCCAAGTTCAGGGAAGGTATTTCTCGGACTTCCCAGAACAGGGAACACCTGTGACTGAAGAGAGCTGCGTGGAGTTGTCTCTCGAGCTCTCCCACGCGCTGACAATGGTTCCGGAATCCTGAGCGTGGGGAGGTTCCACCAACGGTCGGCAGCGCGTGGGTTCTAACGGAATGCCTAAGCTCGTCTCCCCTGAGGGTTGTCGTAATGTCTCTGTGCCAGGGAATGCTAGGGGTGTTTTCAGGAAGTCCCAGGGACAGAGGCTGCCTCCCCAAGGTCAGAGAAGGTATTTCTCGGACTTCCCCGAACAGGAAAACCTGTGACTGAAGAGAGCTGCGTGGAGTTGTCTCTCGAGCTCCCCCACGCACTGAGAATGGTTCCGGAATCCTGAGCGTGTGGAGGTTCCACCAACGGTCGGCAGCGCGTGGGTTCTAACGGAATGCATAAGCTCGTCTCCCCTGAGGGTTTTCATAATGTCTCTGTGCCAGGGAATGCTAGGGGTGTTTGCAGGAATTTCCAGGGACAGAGGCTGCCTCCCCAAGGTCAGAGAAAGTACTTCCCGGACTTCCCCGAACAGCGAACACCTGTGACTGAAGAGAGCTGCGTGGAGTTGTCTCTCGAGCTCCCCCACGCACTGACAATGGTTCCGGATACTGAGCGTGGGGAGGTTCCACCAACGGTCGGCAGCGCGTGGGTTCTAACGGAATTGCAAAGCTCGTCTCCCCTGAGGGTTTTCCTAATGTCTCTGTGCCAGGGAATGCTAGGGGTGTTTGCAGGAAGTCCCAGGGACAGAGGCTGCCTCCCCAAGGTCAGAGAAGGTATTTCTCGGACTTCCCTGAACAGGGAACACCTGTGACTGAAGAGAGCTGCGTGGAGTTGTCTCTCGAGGTCCCCCACGCACTGACAATGGTTCCGGAATCCTGAGCGTGGGGAGGTTCCAACAACGGTCGGCAGCGCGTGGGTTCTAACGGAATGCCTAAGCTCGTCTCCCCTGAGGGTTTTCCTAATGTCTCTGTGCCAGGGAATGCTAGGGGTGTTTGCAGGAAGTCCCAGGGACAGAGGCTGCCTCCCCAAGGTCAGAGAAGGTATTTCTCGGACTTCCCCGAACAGGGAACACCTGGGAGTGATGAGAGCTGCGTGGAGTTGTCTCTGGAGCTCCCCCACGCACTGACAATGGTTCCGGAATCCTGAGCGTGGGGAGGTTCCACCAACGGTCGGCAGCGCTTGGGTTCTAACGGAATGCCTAAGCTCGTCTCCCCTAAGGTTTTTCCTATTGTCTCTGTGCCAGGGAATGCTAGGGGGATTTGCAGGAAGTCCCAGTGACAGAGGATGCCTCCCCAAGGTCAGGGAAGGTATTTCTCGGACTTCCCCGAACAGGGAACACCTGTGACTGAAGAGAGCTGCGTGCAGTTGTCTCTCGAGCTCTCCCACGCGCTGACAATGGTTCCGGAATCCTGAGCGTGGGGAGGTTCCACCAACGGTCGGCAGCGCGTGGGTTCTAACGGAATACCTAGGCTCGTCTCCCCTGAGGGTTTTCGTAATTTCTCTGGGTCAGGGAATGCTAGGGGTGTTTGCAGGAAGTCCCAGGGACAGAAGCTGCCTCCCCAAGGTCAGAGAAGTTATTTCCCGGACTTCCCCGAACTGGGAACACCTGTGACTCAAGAGAGCTGCGTGGAGTTGTCTATCGAGCTCCCCCACGCACTGACAATGGTTCCGGAATCCTGAGCGTGGGGAGGATCCACCAACGGTCGGCAGCGCGTGGGTTCTAACGGAATGCCTAAGCTCGTCTCCCCTGAGGGTTTTCCTAATGTCTCTGTGCCAGGGAATGCTAGGGGTGTTTGCAGGAAGTCCCAGGGACAGAAGCTGCCTCCCCAAGGTCAGGGAAGGTATTTCTCGGACTTCCCCGAACAGGGAACACCTGTGACTGAAGAGAGCTGCGTGGAGTTGTCTCCCGAGATCCCCCACGCACTGACAATGGTTCCGGAATCCTGAGCGTGGGGAGGTTCCACCAACGGTCGGCAGCGCGTGGGTTCTAACGGAATGCCTAAGCTCGTCTCCCCTGAGGATTTTCCTGATGTCTCTGTGCCAGGGAATGCTAGGGGGGTTTGCAGGAAGTCCCAGGGACAGAGGCTGCCTCCCCAAGGTCAGGGAAGGTATTTTTCGGACTTCCCCGAACAGGGAACACCTGTGACTGAAGAGAGCTGCGTGGACTTGTCTCTCGAGCTCCCCCATGCACTGACAATTGTTCCGGAATCCTGAACGTGGGGAGGTTCCACCAACGGTCGGCAGCGCGTGGGTTCTAACGGAATGCCTAAGCTCGTCTCCCCTGAGGGTTTTCCTAATGTCTCTGTGCCAGGAAATGATAGGGGTGTTTGCAGGAAATCCCAGGGACAGAGGCTGCCTCCCCAAGTTCAGAGAAGGTATTTCTCGGACTTCCCCGAACAGGGAACACCTGTGACTGAAGAGAGCTGCGTGGAGTTGTCTCTCGAGCTCCCCCACACACTGACAATGGTTCCGGAATCCTGAGCGTGGGGAGGTTCCACCAACGGTCGGCAGTGCGTGGATTCAAACGGAATGCCTAAGCTCGTCTCCCCTGAGGGTTTTCCTAATGTCTCTGTGCCACGGAATGCTAGGGGGGTTTGCAGGAAGTCCCAGGGACAGAGGCTGCCTCCCCAAGGTCAGAGAAGGTATTTCTCAGACTTCCCCGAACAGGGAACACCTGTGACTGAAGAAAGCTGCGTGGAGTTGTCTCTCGAGCTCCCCCACGCACTGACAATGGTTCCGGAATCCTGAGCGTGGGGAGGTTCCAGCAACGGTCGGCAGCGCGTGGGTTCTAACGGAATGCCTAAGCTCGTCTGCCCTGAGGGTTTTCCTAATGTCTCTGTGCCAGGGAATGCTAGGGGGGTTTGCAGGAAGTCCCAGGGACAGAGGCTGCCTCCCCAAGTTCAGAGAAGATATTTCTCGGACTTCCCCGATCAGGGAACACGTGTGACTGAAAAGAGCTGCGTGGAGTTGTCTCTCGAGCTCCCCCACGCACTGACAATGGTTCCGGAATCCTGAGCGTGGGGAGGTTCCACCAACGGTCGGCAGCGCGTGGGTTCTAATGGAATGCATAAGCTCGTCTCCCCTGAGGATTTTCCTAATGTCACTGTGCCAGGGAATGCTAGGGGGGTTTGCAGGAAGTCCCAGGGACAGAGGCTGCATCCCGAAGGTCAGGGAAGGTATTTTTCGGACTTCCCCGAAAAGGGAACACCTGTGACTGAAGAGAGCTGCGTGGAGTTGTCTCTCGAGCTCCCCCATGCACTGACAATGGTTCCGGAATCCTGAGCGTGGGGAGGTTCCACCAACTGTCGGCAGCGCGTGGGTTCTAACGGAATGCCTAAGCTCGTCTCCCCTGAGGGTTTTCCTAATGTCTCTGTGCCAGGGAATGATAGGGGTATTTGCAGGAATTAACAGGGACAGAGGCTGCCTCCCCAAGTTAAGAGAAGTTATTTCTCGGACTTCCCCGAACAGGGAACACCTGTGACTGAAGAGAGCTGCGTGCAGTTGTCTCTCGAGCTCCCCCACGCCCTGACAATGGTTCCGGAATCCTGAGCGTGGGGAGGTTCCAGCAACGGTCGGCAGCGCGTGGGTTCTAACGGAATGCCTAAGCTCGTCTCCCCTGAGGGTTTTCCTAATGTCTCTGTTCCAGGGAATGCTAGGGGGGTTTGCAGGAAGTCCCAGGGACAGAGGCTGCCTCCCCAAGGTCAGGGAAGTTATTTCTCGGACTTCCCCGAACAGGGAACACCTGTGACTGAAGAGAGCTGCGTGGAGTTGTCTCTCGAGCTCCCCCACGCACAGACAATGGTTCCGGAATCCTGAGCGTGGGGAGGTTCCACCAACGGTCGGCAGCGCGTGGGTTCTAACGGAATACCTAAGCTCGTCTCCCCTGAGGGTTTTCCAAATGTCTCTTTGCCAGGGAATGCTAGGGGGGTTTGCAGGAAGTCCCAGGGACAGAGGCTGCCTCCCCAAGTTCAGGGAAGGTATTTCTCGGACTTCCCCGAACAGGGAACACCTGTGACTGAAGAGAGCTGCGTGGAGTTGTCTCTCGAGCTCCCCCACGCAATGACAATGGTTCCGGAATCCTGAGCGTGGAGAGGTTCCACCAACGGTCGGCAGCGCGTGGGTTCTAACGGAATGCCTAAGCTCGTCTCCCCTGTGGGTTTTCCTAATATCTCTGTGCCAGGGAATGCTAGGGGGGTTTGCAGGAAGTCCTCGGGACAGAGGCTGCCTTCCCAAGGTCAGAGAAAGTATTTCTCGGACTTCCCTGAACACGGAACACCTGTGACTGAAGAGAGCTGCGTGGAGTTGTCTCTCGAGCTCCCCCACGCACTGACAATGTTTCCGGAATCCTGAGCGTGGGGAGGTTCCAGCAACGGTCGGCAGCGCGTGGGTTCTAACGGAATGCCTAAGCTCGTCTGCCCTGAGGGTTTTCCTAATGTCTCTGTGCCAGGGAATGCTAGGGGGGTTTGCAGGAAGTCCCAGGGACAGAGGCTGCCTCCCCAAGTTCAGAGAAGGTAGTTTCTCGGACTTCCCCGAAGAGGGAACACCTGTGACTGAAAAGAGCTGCGTGGAGTTGTCTCTCGAGCTCCCCCACGCACTGACAATGGTTCCGGAATCCTGAGCGTGGGGAGGTTCCACCAACTGTCGGCATCGCGTGGGTTCTAACGGAATGCCTAAACTCGTTTTCCCTGAGGGTTTTCCTAATGTCTCTGTGCCAGGGAATGCTAGGGGGGTTTGCAGGAAGTCCAAGGGACAGAGGCTGCCTCCCCACGGTCAGGGAAGGTATTTCTCGGACTTCCCCGAACAGGGAACACCTGTGAGTGAAGAGAGCTGCGTGGAGTTGTCTCTCGAGCTCCCCCACGCACTGACAATGGTTCCGGAATCCTGAGCGTGGGGAGGTTCCACCAACGGTCGGCAGCGCGTTGGTTCTAACGGAATGCCTAAGCTCGTCTCCCCTGAGGGTTTTCCTAATGTCTCTGTGCAAGGGAATGCTAGGGGGGTTTGCAGGAAGTCCCAGGGACAGAGGCTGCCTCCCCAAGGTCAGGGAAGGTATTTCTCGGACTTCCCCGAACAGGGAACACCTGTGACTGAAGAGAGCTGCGTGGAGTTGTCTCTCGAGCTCCCCCACGCACTGGCAATGGCTCCGGAATCCTGAGCGTGGGGAGGTTCCACCAACGGTCGGCAGCGCGTGGGTTCTCACGGAATGCCTAAGCTCGTCTCCCCTGAGGGTTTTCCTAATTTCTCTGTGCCAGGGAATGCTAGGGCGGTTTGCAGGAAGTCCCAGGGACAGAGGCTGCCTCCCCAAGGTCAGGGAAGGTATTTCTCGGACTTCCCCGAACAGGGAACACCTGTGACTGAAGAGAGCTGCGTGGAGTTGTCTCCCGAGATCCCCCACGCACTGACAATGGTTCCGGAATCCTGAGCGTGGGGAGGTTCCACCAACGGTCGGCAGCGCGTGGGTTCTAACGGAATGCCTAAGCTCGTCTCCCCTGAGGGTTTTCCTAATGTCTCTGTGCCAGGGAATGCTAGGGGTGTTTGCAGGAAGTCCCAGGGACAGAGGCTACCTCCCCAAGGTCAGGGAAGGTATTTCTCGGACTTCCCCGAACAGGGAACACCTGTGACTGAAGAGAGCTGCGTGGAGTTGTCTCTCGAGCTCCCCCACGCACTGACAATGGTTCCGGAATCTTCAGCTTGGGGAGGTTCCACCAACGGTCGGCAGCGCGTGGGTTATAACGGAATGCCTAAGCTCGTCTCCCCTGAGGGTTTTCCTAATTTCTCTGTGCCAGGGAATGCTAGGGCGGTTTGCAGGAAGTCCCAGGGACAGAGGCTGCCTCCCCAAGGTCAGGGAAGGTATTTCTCGGACTTCCCCGAACAGGGAACACCTGTGACTGAAGAGAGCTGCGTGGAGTTGTCTCCCGAGATCCCCCACGCACTGACAATGGTTCCGGAATCCTCAGCGTGGGGAGGTTCCACCAACGGTCGGCAGCGCGTGGGTTCTAACGGAATGCCTAAGCTCGTCTCCCCTGAGGGTTTTCCTAAAGTCTCTATGCCAGGGAATGCTAGGGGGGTTTGCAGGAAGTCCCAGGGACAGAGGCTGCCTCCCCAAGGTCAGGGAAGGTATTTCTCGGACTTCCCCGAACAGGGAACACCTGTGACTGAAGAGAGCTCCGTGGAGTTGTCTCTCGAGCTCCCCCACGCACTGACAATGGTTCCGGAATCCTGAGCGTGGGGAGGTTCCAGCAACGGTCGGCAGTGCGTGGGTTCTAACGGAATGCCTAAGCTCGTCTCCCCTGAGGGTTTTCCTAATGTCTCTGTGCCAGGGAATGCTAGGGGTGTTTGCAGGAAGTCCCAGGGACAGAGGCTGCCTCCCCAAGGTCAGGGAAGGTATTTCTCGGACTTCCCCGAACAGGGAACACCTGTGACTGAAGAGAGCTGCGTGGAGTTGTCTCCCGAGATCCCCCACGCACTGACAATGGTTCCGGAATCCTGAGCGTGGGGAGGTTCCACCAACGGTCGGCAGCGCGTGGGTTCTAACGGAATGCCTAAGCTCGTCTCCCCTGAGGATTTTCCTGATGTCTCTGTGCCAGGGAATGCTAGGGGGGTTTGCAGGAATTCCCAGGGACAGAGGCAGCCTCCCCAAGGTCAGGGAAGTTATTTTTCGGACTTCCCCGAACAGGGAACACCTGTGACTGAAGAGAGCTGCGTGGAGTTGTCTCTCGAGCTCCCCCACGCACTGACAATGGTTCCGGAATCCTGAGCGTGGGGAGGTTCCACCAACGGTCGGCAGCGCGTGGATTCAAACGGAATGCCTAAGCTCGTCTCCCCTGAGTGTTTTCCTAATGTCTCTGTGCCACGGAATGCTAGGGGGGTTTGCAGGAAATCCCAGGGACAGAGGCTGCCTCCCCAAGGTCAGAGAATGTATTTCTCAGACTTCCCCGAACAGGGAACACCTGTGACTGAAGAGAGCTGCGTGGAGTTGTCTCCCGAGATCCCCCACGCACTGACAATGGTTCCGGAATCCTGAGCGTGGGGAGGTTCCACCAACGGTCGGCAGCGCGTGGGTTCTAACGGAATGCCTAAGCTCGTCTCCCCTGAGGGTTTTCCTAATGTCTCTGTGCCAGGGAATGCTAGGGGTGTTTGCAGGAAGTCCCAGGGACAGAGGCTACCTCCCCAAGGTCAGGGAAGGTATTTCTCGGACTTCCCCGAACAGGGAACACCTGTGACTGAAGAGAGCTGCGTGGAGTTGTCTCTCGAGCTCCCCCACGCACTGACAATGGTTCCGGAATCTTCAGCTTGGGGAGGTTCCACCAACGGTCGGCAGCGCGTGGGTTCTAACGGAATGCCTAAGCTCGTCTCCCCTGAGGGTTTTCCTAATTTCTCTGTGCCAGGGAATGCTAGGGCGGTTTGCAGGAAGTCCCAGGGACAGAGGCTGCCTCCCCAAGGTCAGGGAAGGTATTTCTCGGACTTCCCCGAACAGGGAACACCTGTGACTGAAGAGAGCTGCGTGGAGTTGTCTCCCGAGATCCCCCACGCACTGACAATGGTTCCGGAATCCTGAGCGTGGGGAGGTTCCACCAACGGTCGGCAGCGCGTGGGTTCTAACGGAATGCCTAAGCTCGTCTCCCCTGAGGGTTTTCCTAATGTCTCTGTGCCAGGGAATGCTAGGGGTGTTTGCAGGAAGTCCCAGGGACAGAGGCTACCTCCCCAAGGTCAGGGAAGGTATTTCTCGGACTTCCCCGAACAGGGAACACCTGTGACTGAAGAGAGCTGCGTGGAGTTGTCTCTCGAGCTCCCCCACGCACTGACAATGGTTCCGGAATCTTCAGCTTGGGGAGGTTCCACCAACGGTCGGCAGCGCGTGGGTTCTAACGGAATGCCTAAGCTCGTCTCCCCTGAGGGTTTTCCTAATTTCTCTGTGCCAGGGAATGCTAGGGCGGTTTGCAGGAAGTCCCAGGGACAGAGGCTGCCTCCCCAAGGTCAGGGAAGGTATTTCTCGGACTTCCCCGAACAGGGAACACCTGTGAAAGAAGAGAGCTGCGTGGAGTTGTCTCTCGAGCTCCCCCACGCACTGGCAATGGCTCCGGAATCCTGAGCGTGGGGAGGTTCCACCAACGGTCGGCAGCGCGTGGGTTCTAACGGAATGCCTAAGCTCGTCTCCCCTGAGGGTTTTCCTAAAGTCTCTATGCCAGGGAATGCTAGGGGGGTTTGCAGGAAGTCCCAGGGACAGAGGCTGCCTCCCCAAGGTCAGGGAAGGTATTTCTCGGACTTCCCCGAACAGGGAACACCTGTGACTGAAGAGAGCTGCGTGGAGTTGTCTCTCGAGCTCCCCCACGCACTGACAATGGTTCCGGAATCCTGAGCGTGGGGAGGTTCCAGCAACGGTCGGCAGTGCGTGGGTTCTAACGGAATGCCTAAGCTCGTCTCCCCTGAGGGTTTTCCTAATGTCTCTGTGCCAGGGAATGCTAGGGGTGTTTGCAGGAAGTCCCAGGGACAGAGGCTGCCTCCCCAAGGTCAGGGAAGGTATTTCTC
>NW_027328974.1:0-34201 GCF_048564905.1 Vicugna pacos | reverse complement strand
TATTAGACCAGGCCCTGAGGGAAAGCTGGGGGTTGGGCTTGGAGGCCACGTAGCAGTGAGTGCCCCCTGATCCATTGAGGAATTACTTAGAGGACTTCTACCTAAACGGAACACCTTTTCCTGCATTCATCTGGGTGCAGTGGGGCTGCACAACTCTCCCACACCTAAGAATGTGTTGTGGAATTCTGAGTGCAGGGAAGTTCCAACTGACAGCAGCGCCTGGGTTCTAATTGAATCCCTTTGCTTGTCTTCCCTGATGGAAAGCCTAGGCGGGAGTGCGGGGGAATGTGTGGTTTGGGCTCCAAAACCAAGTATTTGCGATGACCTCTCTATGGTTTGTGGAGGTGTTTAAACTACATCCCTAACCTGGGAACACCTGTGCCCCCATAAAGATCCGTGGAGTCTGTTTCCACACCTCCAGCACACACACGAACACTTGCACAGTTATCCTGAGAGTGGGCAGCCTCCTCCAACTGAGAGCAGGGCCTTGGTTCTTATAAAATCGCTTAACTTGTCTACCCTGTTTGGTTGCCTGATACGGAGTGCTGGGGAAAGGGTGGGTTGGGCTCTAAATCCAAGTATTAGCGAGTGCTTCTCCATGGGATTTGGAGGTTATTAACCAAAAGCCCACAACATGGGAATACCTGTGCTCCTTGAAAAAAGCGTGGACTCTGTATCCCCACCACCAGAACACACATGAAGAAGTTTTCTGCTATCCTGAGTGTGGGCTGGCAATTTCAGGTGACAGAAGCGGCTGGGTTCTAATAGAATCCCTTAGCTTGTAATCCCTGAGTGTTTCCCTAGGACTGACTCTGAGAGAAACCTGGGGGTTGGGCTTTGAGGCCAAATAGTAGCGAGTGTCCCCGATGGACTGAGGAAGTATTTAGATGAATTCTCCATAAAGGGAAACACCTGAGCACCCATTCATCTGCGTGGAGTGGGGCTTCAAATCTCCCCACCACACAAGGTTGGGTTCCAGTATCCTGAGGGTGGGGTAGTTCCTCCAACTGACATCAGCGTCTTGGTTTGAATAGAATCCCTTTGCTTGTCTTCCCTGATGGTTTGCCTAGGCCAGTGTGTGGTTGAAAGTGGGATTTGGGCTCTAAAACTAAGTATTAGCGTGTGCCTCTCCATGGGTAGTGGAGATGTTTAAACTACAACCCACAACTTGGGAATTACTGTGACCCCTGAAAAAAGCGTGTGCTATGTTTCCCCACGTCCAGCACACACAGGAAGAAGTGTTCTGGGGTTCTGAGTGTGGGGAGGTTCCTCCAACAGACAGCAGCACCTGGGTTGTAATAGAATCCCTTAGCTTGACTTCCCTAAGTATTTTCCAAGGCCTAGCAGTAAGCGATGGTGGGGGATGGGTTCTAAAGCCAAGTATTAGCGAGTGCATCTCTGTGGGTAGTGGAGGGTTTTAAACTACTTCTCCAACCTTGGAACACCTGTGCCCCATAAAGATGCGTGGAATCTGTTTCCCCACCTCCAGCACACACACGGAGACGTGCTCAGGTATCCTGATTGTGGGGAGGCACCTCCAAATGACAGCAGCGCCTGGGTTCTTATACAATCCCTTAGCTTGTCTTCCCTGATGGCATGCCTACGCTGGAGAGTGGGGGAAAGTGGGGGTTGGGCTCTAAACCAACTATAAGCGACAGCCTATCCATGGGATGTGGGTTTTTAACCTACAACCCACAACCATGGAATAAATGTGCCCCCTGAAAGATGCTTTGACTGTTTCCCTACATCCAGCACACACACGAAGATGTGTTCTGGTATTCTGAGTGTGGGGAAGTTCCTCAAACTGACAGCAGCACCTGGATTCTATTAGTATCCCTTAGCTTCTGTTCCCTGAGTGTTCTCTTAGACCAGGATATGAGGGAAAGCTGGGGGTTGGGCTTGGAGGCCACGTAGCAATGAGTGCCCCCTGATTCATTGAGGAAGTACTTGGAGGACTTCTCCCTAAACGGAACACATTTTCCTGCATTCATCTGGGTGCAGTGGGGCTGCACATCTCTCCCACACCTAAGAATGTGTTCTGGAATTCTGAGTGCAGGGAAGTTCCTCCAACTGACAGCAGCGCCTGGGTTCTAATTGAATTCCTTTGCTTGTCTTCCTTGACGGAAAGCCTAGGCGGGAGTGCGGGGAAAAGTGTGGTTTGGGTTCCAAAACCCAGTAATTGCGAGACCTCTCTATGGTTTGTGGAGGTGTTTAAACTACATCCCTAACCTGGGAACACCTGTGCCCCCATAAAGATCCGTGGAGTCTGTTTCCACACCTCCAGCACACACACGAACACTTGCACAGTTATCCTGAGAGTGGGCAGCCTCCTCCAACTGAGAGCAGGGCCCTGGTTCTTATAAAATCGCTTAACTTGTCTACCCTGTTTGGTTGCCTTATACGGAGTGCTGGGGTAAGGGTGGGTAGGGCTCTAAATCCAAGTATTAGCGAGTGCTTCTCCATGGGATTTGGAGGTTATTAACCAAAAGCCCACAACATGGGAATACCTGTGCTCCTTGAAAAAAGCGTGGACTCTGTATCCCCACCACCAGAACACACATGAAGAAGTTTTCTGCTATCCTGAGTGTGGGCTGGCAATTTCAGGTGACAGAAGCGGCTGGGTTCTAATAGAATCCCTTAGCTTGTAATCCCTGAGTGTTTCCCTAGGACTGACTCTGAGAGAAACCTGGGGGTTGGGCTTTGAGGCCAAATAGTAGCGAGTGTCCCCGATGGACTGAGGAAGTATTTAGATGAATTCTCCATAAAGGGAAACACCTGAGCACCCATTCATCTGCGTGGAGTGGGGCTTCAAATCTCCCCACCACACAAGGTTGGGTTCCAGTATCCTGAGGGTGGGGTAGTTCCTCCAACTGACATCAGCGTCTTGGTTTGAATAGAATCCCTTTGCTTGTCTTCCCTGATGGTTTGCCTAGGCCAGTGTGTGGTTGAAAGTGGGATTTGGGATCTAAAACTAAGTATTAGCGTGTGCCTCTCCATGGGTAGTGGAGATGTTTAAACTACAACCCACAACTTGGGAATTACTGTGACCCCTGAAAAATGCGTGTGCTATGTTTCCCCACGTCCAGCACACACAGGAAGAAGTGTTCTGGGGTTCTGAGTGTGGGGAGGTTCCTCCAACAGACAGCAGCACCTGGGTTGTAATAGAATCCCTTAGCTTGACTTCCCTAAGTGTTTTCCTAGGCCTAGCAGTAAGCGATGGTGGGGGATGGGCTCTAAAGCCAAGTATTAGCGAGTGCATCTCTGTGGGTAGTGGAGGGTTTTAAACTACTTCCCCAACCTTGGAACACCTGTGCCCCATAAAGATGCGTGGAATCTGTTTCCCCACCTCCAGCACACACACGGAGACGTGCTCAGGTATCCTGATTGTGGGGAGGCTCCTCCAAATGACAGCAGCGCCTGGGTTCTAAAAGAATCCCTTAGCTTGTCTTCCCTGATGGCATGCCTAGGCTGGAGAGTGGGGGAAAGTGGGGGTTGGGCTCTAAACCAAGTATAAGCGAGAGCCTCTCCATGGGATGTGGATTTTTAACCTACAACCCACAACCATGGAATAAATGTGCCCCCTGAAAGATGCTTTGACTGTTTCCCTACATCCAGCACACACACGAAGATGTGTTCTTGTATTCTGAGTGTGGGGAAGTTCCTCAAACTGACAGCAGCACCTGGATTCTATTAGTATCCCTTAGCTTCTGTTCCCTGAGTGTTCTTTTAGGCCAGGCCATGAGGGAAAGCTGGGGGTTGGGCTTGGAGGCCACGTAGCAGTGAGTGCCCCCTGATCCATTGAGGAAGTACTTAGAGGACTTCTCCCTAAAGGGAACACCTTTTCCTGCATTCATCTGGGTGCAGTGGGGCTGCACATCTCTCCCACACCTAAGAATGTGTTCTGGAATTCTGAGTGCAGGGAATTTCCTCCAACTGACAGCAGCGCCTGGGTTCTAATTGAATCCCCTTGCTTGTCTTTCCTGATGGAAAGCCTTGGCGGGAGTGCGGGGGAAAGTGTGGTTTGGGCTCCAAAACCAAGTATTTGCGATGACCTCTCTATGGTTTGTGGAGGTGTTTAAACTACATCCCTAACCTGGGAACACCTGTGCCCCCATAAAGATCCGTGGAGTCTGTTTCCACACCTCCAGCACACACACGAACACTTGCACAGTTATCCTGAGAGTGGGCAGCCTCCTCCAACTGAGAGCAGGGCCTTGGTTCTTATAAAATCGCTTAACTTGTCTACCCTGTTTGGTTGCCTGATACGGAGTGCTGGGGAAAGGGTGGGTTGGGCTCTAAATCCAAGTATTAGCGAGTGCTTCTCCATGGGATTTGGAGGTTATTAACCAAAAGCCCACAACATGGGAATACCTGTGCTCCTTGAAAAAAGTGTGGACTCTGTATCCCCACCACCAGAACACACATGAAGAAGTTTTCTGCTATCCTGAGTGTGGACTGGCAATTTCAGGTGACAGAAGTGGCTGGGTTCTAATAGAATCCCTTAGCTTGTAATCCCTGAGTGTTTCCCTAGGACTGACTCTGAGAGAAACCTGGGGGTTGGGCTTTGAGGCCGAATAGTAGCGAGTGTCCCCGATGGACTGAGGAAGTATTTAGATGAATTCTCCATAAAGGGAAACACCTGAGCACCCATTCATCTGCGTGGAGTGGGGCTTCAAATCTCCCCACCACACAAGGTTGGGTTCCAGTATCCTGAGGGTGGGGTAGTTCCTCCAACTGACATCAGCGTCTTGGTTTGAATAGAATCCCTTTGCTTGTCTTCCCTGATGGTTTGCCTAGGCCAGTGTGTGGTTGAAAGTGGGATTTGGGATCTAAATCTAAGTATTAGCTTGTGCCTCTCGATGGGTAGTGGAGATGTTTAAACTACAACCCACAACTTGGGAATTACTGTGACCCCTGAACAATGCGTGTGCTATGTTTCCCCACGTCCAGCACACACAGGAAGAAGTGTTCTGGGGTTCTGAGTGTGGGGAGGTTCCTCCAACAGACAGCAGCACCTGGGTTGTAATAGAATCCCTTAGCTTGACTTCC
Organism: Vicugna pacos; assembly: GCF_048564905.1. Classification (NCBI taxonomy): domain Eukaryota; kingdom Metazoa; phylum Chordata; class Mammalia; order Artiodactyla; family Camelidae; genus Vicugna; species Vicugna pacos. The sequence continues at coordinate 29,152 of NW_027328974.1, read as the reverse complement.
CTAAGTGTTTTCCTAGGCCTAGCAGTAAGCGATGGTGGGGGATGGGTTCTAAAGCCAAGTATTAGTGAGTGCATCTCTGTGGGTAGTGGAGGGTTTTAAACTACTTCCCCAACCTTGGAACACCTGTGCCCCATAAAGATGCGTGGAATACCTTTCCCCACCTCCAGCACACACACGGAGACGTGCTCAGGTATCCTGATTGTGGGGAGGCTCCTCCAAATGACAGCAGCGCCTGGGTTCTAAAAGAATCCCTTAGCTTGTCTTCCCTGATGGCATGCCTAGGCTGGAGAGTGGGGGAAAGTGGGGGTTGGGCTCTAAACCAAGTATAAGCGAGAGCCTATCCATGGGATGTGGGTTTTTAACCTACAACCCACAACCATGGAATAAATGTGCCCCCTGAAAGATGCTTTGACTGTTTCCCTACATCCAGCACACACACGAAGATGTGTTCTGGTATTCTGAGTTTGGGGAAGTTCCTCAAACTGACAGCAGCACCTGGATTCTATTAGTATCCCTTAGCTTCTGTTCCCTGATTGTTTTCTTAGACCAGGCCATGAGGGAAAGCTGGGGGTTGGGCTTGGAGGCCACGTAGCAGTGAGTGCCCCCTGATCCATTGAGGAAGTACTTGGAGGACTTCTCCCTAAACGGAACACATTTTCCTGCATTCATCTGGGTGCAGTGGGGCTGCACATCTCTCCCACACCTAAGAATGTGTTCTGGAATTCTGAGTGCAGGGAAGTTCCTCCAACTGACAGCAGCGCCTGGGTTCTAATTGAATTCCTTTGCTTGTCTTCCTTGACGGAAAGCCTAGGCGGGAGTGCGGGGAAAAGTGTGGTTTGGGTTCCAAAACCCAGTAATTGCGAGACCTCTCTATGGTTTGTGGAGGTGTTTAAACTACATCCCTAACCTGGGAACACCTGTGCCCCCATAAAGATCCGTGGAGTCTGTTTCCACACCTCCAGCACACACACGAACACTTGCACAGTTATCCTGAGAGTGGGCAGCCTCCTCCAACTGAGAGCAGGGCCCTGGTTCTTATAAAATCGCTTAACTTGTCTACCCTGTTTGGTTGCCTTATACGGAGTGCTGGGGTAAGGGTGGGTAGGGCTCTAAATCCAAGTATTAGCGAGTGCTTCTCCATGGGATTTGGAGGTTATTAACCAAAAGCCCACAACATGGGAATACCTGTGCTCCTTGAAAAAAGCGTGGACTCTGTATCCCCACCACCAGAACACACATGAAGAAGTTTTCTGCTATCCTGAGTGTGGGCTGGCAATTTCAGGTGACAGAAGCGGCTGGGTTCTAATAGAATCCCTTAGCTTGTAATCCCTGAGTGTTTCCCTAGGACTGACTCTGAGAGAAACCTGGGGGTTGGGCTTTGAGGCCAAATAGTAGCGAGTGTCCCCGATGGACTGAGGAAGTATTTAGATGAATTCTCCATAAAGGGAAACACCTGAGCACCCATTCATCTGCGTGGAGTGGGGCTTCAAATCTCCCCACCACACAAGGTTGGGTTCCAGTATCCTGAGGGTGGGGTAGTTCCTCCAACTGACATCAGCGTCTTGGTTTGAATAGAATCCCTTTGCTTGTCTTCCCTGATGGTTTGCCTAGGCCAGTGTGTGGTTGAAAGTGGGATTTGGGATCTAAAACTAAGTATTAGCGTGTGCCTCTCCATGGGTAGTGGAGATGTTTAAACTACAACCCACAACTTGGGAATTACTGTGACCCCTGAAAAATGCGTGTGCTATGTTTCCCCACGTCCAGCACACACAGGAAGAAGTGTTCTGGGGTTCTGAGTGTGGGGAGGTTCCTCCAACAGACAGCAGCACCTGGGTTGTAATAGAATCCCTTAGCTTGACTTCCCTAAGTGTTTTCCTAGGCCTAGCAGTAAGCGATGGTGGGGGATGGGCTCTAAAGCCAAGTATTAGCGAGTGCATCTCTGTGGGTAGTGGAGGGTTTTAAACTACTTCCCCAACCTTGGAACACCTGTGCCCCATAAAGATGCGTGGAATCTGTTTCCCCACCTCCAGCACACACACGGAGACGTGCTCAGGTATCCTGATTGTGGGGAGGCTCCTCCAAATGACAGCAGCGCCTGGGTTCTAAAAGAATCCCTTAGCTTGTCTTCCCTGATGGCATGCCTAGGCTGGAGAGTGGGGGAAAGTGGGGGTTGGGCTCTAAACCAAGTATAAGCGAGAGCCTCTCCATGGGATGTGGATTTTTAACCTACAACCCACAACCATGGAATAAATGTGCCCCCTGAAAGATGCTTTGACTGTTTCCCTACATCCAGCACACACACGAAGATGTGTTCTTGTATTCTGAGTGTGGGGAAGTTCCTCAAACTGACAGCAGCACCTGGATTCTATTAGTATCCCTTAGCTTCTGTTCCCTGAGTGTTCTTTTAGGCCAGGCCATGAGGGAAAGCTGGGGGTTGGGCTTGGAGGCCACGTAGCAGTGAGTGCCCCCTGATCCATTGAGGAAGTACTTAGAGGACTTCTCCCTAAAGGGAACACCTTTTCCTGCATTCATCTGGGTGCAGTGGGGCTGCACATCTCTCCCACACCTAAGAATGTGTTCTGGAATTCTGAGTGCAGGGAATTTCCTCCAACTGACAGCAGCGCCTGGGTTCTAATTGAATCCCCTTGCTTGTCTTTCCTGATGGAAAGCCTTGGCGGGAGTGCGGGGGAAAGTGTGGTTTGGGCTCCAAAACCAAGTATTTGCGATGACCTCTCTATGGTTTGTGGAGGTGTTTAAACTACATCCCTAACCTGGGAACACCTGTGCCCCCATAAAGATCCGTGGAGTCTGTTTCCACACCTCCAGCACACACACGAACACTTGCACAGTTATCCTGAGAGTGGGCAGCCTCCTCCAACTGAGAGCAGGGCCTTGGTTCTTATAAAATCGCTTAACTTGTCTACCCTGTTTGGTTGCCTGATACGGAGTGCTGGGGAAAGGGTGGGTTGGGCTCTAAATCCAAGTATTAGCGAGTGCTTCTCCATGGGATTTGGAGGTTATTAACCAAAAGCCCACAACATGGGAATACCTGTGCTCCTTGAAAAAAGTGTGGACTCTGTATCCCCACCACCAGAACACACATGAAGAAGTTTTCTGCTATCCTGAGTGTGGACTGGCAATTTCAGGTGACAGAAGTGGCTGGGTTCTAATAGAATCCCTTAGCTTGTAATCCCTGAGTGTTTCCCTAGGACTGACTCTGAGAGAAACCTGGGGGTTGGGCTTTGAGGCCGAATAGTAGCGAGTGTCCCCGATGGACTGAGGAAGTATTTAGATGAATTCTCCATAAAGGGAAACACCTGAGCACCCATTCATCTGCGTGGAGTGGGGCTTCAAATCTCCCCACCACACAAGGTTGGGTTCCAGTATCCTGAGGGTGGGGTAGTTCCTCCAACTGACATCAGCGTCTTGGTTTGAATAGAATCCCTTTGCTTGTCTTCCCTGATGGTTTGCCTAGGCCAGTGTGTGGTTGAAAGTGGGATTTGGGATCTAAATCTAAGTATTAGCTTGTGCCTCTCGATGGGTAGTGGAGATGTTTAAACTACAACCCACAACTTGGGAATTACTGTGACCCCTGAACAATGCGTGTGCTATGTTTCCCCACGTCCAGCACACACAGGAAGAAGTGTTCTGGGGTTCTGAGTGTGGGGAGGTTCCTCCAACAGACAGCAGCACCTGGGTTGTAATAGAATCCCTTAGCTTGACTTCCCTAAGTGTTTTCCTAGGCCTAGCAGTAAGCGATGGTGGGGGATGGGTTCTAAAGCCAAGTATTAGTGAGTGCATCTCTGTGGGTAGTGGAGGGTTTTAAACTACTTCCCCAACCTTGGAACACCTGTGCCCCATAAAGATGCGTGGAATACCTTTCCCCACCTCCAGCACACACACGGAGACGTGCTCAGGTATCCTGATTGTGGGGAGGCTCCTCCAAATGACAGCAGCGCCTGGGTTCTAAAAGAATCCCTTAGCTTGTCTTCCCTGATGGCATGCCTAGGCTGGAGAGTGGGGGAAAGTGGGGGTTGGGCTCTAAACCAAGTATAAGCGAGAGCCTATCCATGGGATGTGGGTTTTTAACCTACAACCCACAACCATGGAATAAATGTGCCCCCTGAAAGATGCTTTGACTGTTTCCCTACATCCAGCACACACACGAAGATGTGTTCTGGTATTCTGAGTTTGGGGAAGTTCCTCAAACTGACAGCAGCACCTGGATTCTATTAGTATCCCTTAGCTTCTGTTCCCTGATTGTTTTCTTAGACCAGGCCATGAGGGAAAGCTGGGGGTTGGGCTTGGAGGCCACGTAGCAGTGAGTGCCCCCTGATCCATTGAGGAAGTACTTAGAGGACTTCTCCCTAAACGGAACACCTTTACCTGCATTCATCTGGGTGCAGTGGGGCTGCACATCTCTCCCACACCTGAGAATGTGTTCTGGAATTCTGAGTGCAGGGAAGTTCCTCCAACTGACAGCAGCGCCTGGGTTCTAATTGAATCCCTTTGCTTGTCTTCCCTGATGGAAAGCCTAGGCGGGAGTGCGGGGGAAAGTGTGGTTTGGGCTCCAAAACCAAGTATTTGCGATGACCTCTCTATGGTTTGTGGAGGTATTTAAACTACATCCCTAACCTGGGAACACCTGTGCCCCCATAAAGATCCGTGGAGTCTGTTTCCACACCTCCAGCACACACACGAACACTTGCACAGTTATCCTGAGAGTGGGCAGCCTCCTCCAACTGAGAGCAGGGCCTTGGTTCTTATAAAATCGCTTAACTTGTCTACCCTGTTTGGTTGCCTGATACGGAGTGCTGGGGAAAGGGTGGGTTGGGCTCTAAATCCAAGTATTAGCGAGTGCTTCTCCATGGGATTTGGAGGTTATTAACCAAAAGCCCACAACATGGGAATACCTGTGCTCCTTGAAAAAAGCGTGGACTCTGTATCCCCACCACCAGAACACACATGAAGAAGTTTTCTGCTATCCTGAGTGTGGGCTGGCAATTTCAGGTGACAGAAGCGGCTGGGTTCTAATAGAATCCCTTAGCTTGTAATCCCTGAGTGTTTCCCTAGGACTGACTCTGAGAGAAACCTGGGGGTTGGGCTTTGAGGCCAAATAGTAGCGAGTGTCCCCGATGGACTGAGGAAGTATTTAGATGAATTCTCCATAAAGGGAAACACCTGAGCACCCATTCATCTGCGTGGAGTGGGGCTTCAAATCTCCCCACCACACAAGGTTGGGTTCCAGTATCCTGAGGGTGGGGTAGTTCCTCCAACTGACATCAGCGTCTTGGTTTGAATAGAATCCCTTTGCTTGTCTTCCCTGATGGTTTGCCTAGGCCAGTGTGTGGTTGAAAGTGGGATTTGGGATCTAAAACTAAGTATTAGCGTGTGCCTCTCCATGGGTAGTGGAGATGTTTAAACTACAACCCACAACTTGGGAATTACTGTGACCCCTGAAAAATGCGTGTGCTATGTTTCCCCACGTCCAGCACACACAGGAAGAAGTGTTCTGGGGTTCTGAGTGTGGGGAGGTTCCTCCAACAGACAGCAGCACCTGGGTTGTAATAGAATCCCTTAGCTTGACTTCCCTAAGTGTTTTCCTAGGCCTAGCAGTAAGCGATGGTGGGGGATGGGCTCTAAAGCCAAGTATTAGCGAGTGCATCTCAGTGGGTAGTGGAGGGTTTTAAACTACTTCCCCAACCTTGGAACACCTGTGCCCCATAAAGATGCGTGGAATCTGTTTCCCCACCTCCAGCACACACACGGAGACGTGCTCAGGTATCCTGATTGTGGGGAGGCTCCTCCAAATGACAGCAGCGCCTGGGTTCTAAAAGAATCCCTTAGCTTGTCTTCCCTGATGGCATGCCTAGGCTGGAGAGTGGGGGAAAGTGGGGGTTGGGCTCTAAACCAAGTATAAGCGAGAGCCTCTCCATGGGATGTGGATTTTTAACCTACAACCCACAACCATGGAATAAATGTGCCCCCTGAAAGATGCTTTGACTGTTTCCCTACATCCAGCACACACACGAAGATGTGTTCTTGTATTCTGAGTGTGGGGAAGTTCCTCAAACTGACAGCAGCACCTGGATTCTATTAGTATCCCTTAGCTTCTGTTCCCTGAGTGTTCTTTTAGGCCAGGCCATGAGGGAAAGCTGGGGGTTGGGCTTGGAGGCCACGTAGCAGTGAGTGCCCCCTGATCCATTGAGGAAGTACTTAGAGGACTTCTCCCTAAAGGGAACACCTTTTCCTGCATTCATCTGGGTGCAGTGGGGCTGCACATCTCTCCCACACCTAAGAATGTGTTCTGGAATTCTGAGTGCAGGGAATTTCCTCCAACTGACAGCAGCGCCTGGGTTCTAATTGAATCCCCTTGCTTGTCTTTCCTGATGGAAAGCCTTGGCGGGAGTGCGGGGGAAAGTGTGGTTTGGGCTCCAAAACCAAGTATTTGCGATGACCTCTCTATGGTTTGTGGAGGTGTTTAAACTACATCCCTAACCTGGGAACACCTGTGCCCCCATAAAGATCCGTGGAGTCTGTTTCCACACCTCCAGCACACACACGAACACTTGCACAGTTATCCTGAGAGTGGGCAGCCTCCTCCAACTGAGAGCAGGGCCTTGGTTCTTATAAAATCGCTTAACTTGTCTACCCTGTTTGGTTGCCTGATACGGAGTGCTGGGGAAAGGGTGGGTTGGGCTCTAAATCCAAGTATTAGCGAGTGCTTCTCCATGGGATTTGGAGGTTATTAACCAAAAGCCCACAACATGGGAATACCTGTGCTCCTTGAAAAAAGCGTGGACTCTGTATCCCCACCACCAGAACACACATGAAGAAGTTTTCTGCTATCCTGAGTGTGGACTGGCAATTTCAGGTGACAGAAGTGGCTGGGTTCTAATAGAATCCCTTAGCTTGTAATCCCTGAGTGTTTCCCTAGGACTGACTCTGAGAGAAACCTGGGGGTTGGGCTTTGAGGCCGAATAGTAGCGAGTGTCCCCGATGGACTGAGGAAGTATTTAGATGAATTCTCCATAAAGGGAAACACCTGAGCACCCATTCATCTGCGTGGAGTGGGGCTTCAAATCTCCCCACCACACAAGGTTGGGTTCCAGTATCCTGAGGGTGGGGTAGTTCCTCCAACTGACATCAGCGTCTTGGTTTGAATAGAATCCCTTTGCTTGTCTTCCCTGATGGTTTGCCTAGGCCAGTGTGTGGTTGAAAGTGGGATTTGGGATCTAAAACTAAGTATTAGCGTGTGCCTCTCCATGGGTAGTGGAGATGTTTAAACTACAACCCACAACTTGGGAATTACTGTGACCCCTGAAAAATGCGTGTGCTATGTTTCCCCACGTCCAGCACACACAGGAAGAAGTGTTCTGGGGTTCTGAGTGTGGGGAGGTTCCTCCAACAGACAGCAGCACCTGGGTTGTAATAGAATCCCTTAGCTTGACTTCCCTAAGTGTTTTCCTAGGCCTAGCAGTAAGCGATGGTGGGGGATGGGTTCTAAAGCCAAGTATTAGTGAGTGCATCTCTGTGGGTAGTGGAGGGTTTTAAACTACTTCCCCAACCTTGGAACACCTGTGCCCCATAAAGATGCGTGGAATCTGTTTCCCCACCTCCAGCACACACACGGAGACGTGCTCAGGTATCCTGATTGTGGGGAGGCTCCTCCAACTGACAGCAGCGCCTGGGTTCTAAAAGAATCCCTTAGCTTGTCTTCCCTGATGGCATGCCTAGGCTGGAGAGTGGGGGAAAGTTGGTGTTGGGCTCTTAACCAAGTATTAGCGAAAGCCTATCCATGGGATGTGGGTTTTTAACCTACAACCCACAACCATGGAATAAATGTGCCCCCTGAAATATGCTTTGACTGTTTCCCTACATCCAGCACACACACGAAGATGTGTTCTGGTATTCTGAGTTTGTGGAAGTTCCTCAAACTGACAGCAGCACCTGGATTCTATTAGTATCCCTTAGCTTCTGTTCCCTGATGTTTTCTTAGACCAGGCCATGAGGGAAAGCTGGGGGTTTGGCTTGGAGGCCACGTAGCAGTGAGTGCCCCCTGATCCATTGAGGAAGTACTTAGAGGACTTCTCCCTAAAGGGAACACCTTTTCCTGCATTCATCTGGGTGCAGTGGGGCTGCACATCTCTCCCACACCTAAGAATGTGTTCTGGAATTCTGAGTGCAGGGAAGTTCCTCCAACTGACAGCAGCGCCTGGGTTCTAATTGAATCCCTTTGCTTGTCTTCCCTGATGGAAAGCCTAGGCGGGAGTGCGGGGGAATGTGTGGTTTGGGCTCCAAAACCAAGTATTTGCGATGACCTCTCTATGGTTTGTGGAGGTGTTTAAACTACATCCCTAACCTGGGAACACCTGTGCCCCCATAAAGATCCGTGGAGTCTGTTTCCACACCTCCAGCACACACACGAACACTTGCACAGTTATCCTGAGAGTGGGCAGCCTCCTCCAACTGAGAGCAGGGCCTTGGTTCTTATAAAATCGCTTAACTTGTCTACCCTGTTTGGTTGCCTGATACGGAGTGCTGGGGAAAGGGTGGGTTGGGCTCTAAATCCAAGTATTAGTGAGTGCTTCTCCATGGGATTTGGAGGTTATTAACCAAAAGCCCACAACTTGGGAATACCTGTGCTCCTTGAAAAAAGCGTGGACTCTGTATCCCCACCACCAGAACACACATGAAGAAGTTTTCTGCTATCCTGAGTGTGGGCTGGCAATTTCAGGTGACAGAAGCGGCTGGGTTCTAATAGAATCCCTTAGCTTGTAATCCCTGAGTGTTTCCCTAGGACTGACTCTGAGAGAAACCTGGGGGTTGGGCTTTGAGGCCAAATAGTAGCGAGTGTCCCCGATGGACTGAGGAAGTATTTAGATGAATTCTCCATAAAGGGAAACACCTGAGCACCCATTCATCTGCGTGGAGTGGGGCTTCAAATCTCCCCACCACACAAGGTTGGGTTCCAGTATCCTGAGGGTGGGGTAGTTCCTCCAACTGACATCAGCGTCTTGGTTTTAATAGAATCCCTTTGCTTGTCTTCCCTGATGGTTTGCCTAGGCCAGTGTGTGGTTGAAAGTGGGATTTGGGATCTAAAACTAAGTATTAGCGTGTGCCTCTCCATGGGTAGTGGAGATGTTTAAACTACAACCCACAACTTGGGAATTACTGTGACCCCTGAAAAATGCGTGTGCTATGTTTCCCCACGTCCAGCACACACAGGAAGAAGTGTTCTGGGGTTCTGAGTGTGGGGAGGTTCCTCCAACAGACAGCAGCACCTGGGTTGTAATAGAATCCCTTAGCTTGACTTCCCTAAGTGTTTTCCTAGGCCTAGCAGTAAGCGATGGTGGGGGATGGGCTCTAAAGCCAAGTATTAGCGAGTGCATCTCTGTGGGTAGTGGAGGGTTTTAAACTACTTCCCAAACCTTGGAACACCTGTGCCCCTTAAAGATGCGTGGAATCTGTTTCCCACCACCAGCACACACACGGACACGTGCTCACGTATGCTGATTGTGGGGAGGCTCCTCCAAATGACAGCAGCGCCTGGGTTCTAAAAGAATCCCTTAGCTTGTCTTCCCTGATGGCATGCCTAGGCTGGAGAGTGGGGGAAAGTGGGGGTTGGGCTCTAAACCAAGTATAAGCGAGAGCCTATCCATGGGATGTGGGTTTTTAACCTACAACCCACAACCATGGAATAAATGTGCCCCCTGAAAGATGCTTTGACTGTTTCCCTACATCCAGCACACACACGAAGATGTGTTCTTGTATTCTGAGTGTGGGGAAGTTCCTCAAACTGACAGCAGCACCTGGATTCTATTAGTATCCTTAGCTTCTGTTCCCTGAGTGTTCTTTTAGGCCAGGCCATGAGGGAAAGCTGGGGGATGGGCTTGGAGGCCACGAAGCAGTGAGTGCCCCCTGATCCATTGAGGAAGTACTTAGAGGACTTCTCCCTAAAGGGAACACCTTTTCCTGCATTCATCTGGGTGCAGTTGGGCTGCACATCTCTCCCACACCTAAGAATGTGTTCTGGAATTCTGAGTGCAGGGAAGTTCCTCCAACTGACAGCAGCGCCTGGGTTCTAATTGAATCCCTTTGCTTGTCTTCCCTGATGGAAAGCCTAGGCGGGAGTGCGGGGGAAAGTGTGGTTTGGGCTCCAAACCCAAGTATTTGCGATGACCTCTCTATGGTTTGTGGAGGTGTTTAAACTACATCCCTAACCTGGGAACACCTGTGCCCCCATAAAGATCCGTGGAGTCTGTTTCCACACCTCCAGCACACACACGAACACTTGCACAGTTATCCTGAGAGTGGGCAGCCTCCTCCAACTGAGAGCAGGGCCTTGGTTCTTATAAAATAGCTTAACGTGTCTACCCTGTTTGGTTGCCTGATACGGAGTGCTGGGGAAAGGGTGGGTTGGGCTCTAAATCCAAGTATTAGCGAGTGCTTCTCCATGGGATTTGGAGGTTATTAACCAAAAGCCCACAACATGGGAGTACCTGTGCTCCTTGAAAAAAGCGTGGACTCTGTATCCCCACCACCAGAACACACATGAAGAAGTTTTCTGCTATGTTGAGTGTGGGCTGGCAAATTCAGGTGACAGAAGCGGCTGGGTTCTAATAGAATCCCTTAGCTTGTAATCCCTGAGTGTTTCCCTAGGACTGACTCTGAGAGAAACCTGGGGGTTGGGCTTTGAGGCCAAATAGTAGCGAGTGTCCCCGATGGACTGAGGAAGTATTTAGATGAATTCTCCATAAAGGGAAACACCTGAGCACCCATTCATCTGCGTGGAGTGGGGCTTCAAATCTCCCCACCACACAAGGTTGGGTTCCAGTATCCTGAGGGTGGGGTAGTTCCTCCAACTGACATCAGCGTCTTGGTTTGAATAGAATCCCTTTGCTTGTCTTCCCTGATGGTTTGCCTAGGCCAGTGTGTGGTTGAAAGTGGGATTTGTGATCTAAATCTAAGTATTAGCTTGTGCCTCTCGATGGGTAGTGGAGATGTTTAAACTACAACCCACAACTTGGGAATTACTGTGACCCCTGAACAATGCGTGTGCTATGTTTCCCCACGTCCAGCACACACAGGAAGAAGTGTTCTGGGGTTCTGAGTGTGGGGAGGTTCCTCCAACAGACAGCAGCACCTGGGTTGTAATAGAATCCCTTAGCTTGACTTCCCTAAGTGTTTTCCTAGGCCTAGCAGTAAGCGATGGTGGGGGATGGGTTCTAAAGCCAAGTATTAGTGAGTGCATCTCTGTGGGTAGTGGAGGGTTTTAAACTACTTCCCCAACCTTGGAACACCTGTGCCCCATAAAGATGCGTGGAATCTGTTTCCCCACCTCCAGCACACACACGGAGACGTGCTCAGGTATCCTGATTGTGGGGAGGCTCCTCCAACTGACAGCAGCGCCTGGGTTCTAAAAGAATCCCTTAGCTTGTCTTCCCTGATGGCATGCCTAGGCTGGAGAGTGGGGGAAAGTTGGTTTTGGGCTCTTAACCAAGTATTAGCGAAAGCCTCTCCATGGGATGTGGGTTTTAAACCTACAACCCACAACCATGGAATAAATGTGCCCCCTGAAATATGCTTTGACTGTTTCCCTAAATCCAGCACACACACGAAGATGTGTTCTGGTATTCTGAGTTTGTGGAAGTTCCTCAAACTGACAGCAGCACCTGGATTCTATTAGTATCCCTTAGCTTCTGTTCCCTGAGTGTTTTCTTAGACCAGGCCATGAGGGAAAGCTGGGGGTTTGGCTTGGAGGCCACGTAGCAGTGAGTGCCCCCTGATCCATTGAGGAAGTACTTAGAGGACTTGTCCCTAAAGGGAACACCTTTTCCTGCATTCATCTGGGTGCAGTGGGGCTGCACATCTCTCCCACACCTAAGAATGTGTTCTGAAATTCTGAGTGCAGGGAAGTTCCTCCAACTGACAGCAGCGCCTGGGTTCTAATTGAATCCCTTTGCTTGTCTTCCCTGATGGAAAGCCTAGGCGGGAGTGCGGGGGAAAGTGTGGTTTGGGCTCCAAACCCAAGTATCTGCGATGACCTCTCTATGGTTTGTGGAGGTGTTTAAACTACATCCCTAACCTGGGAACACCTGTGCCCCCATAAAGATCCGTGGAGTCTGTTTCCACACCTCCAGCACACACACGAACACTTGCACAGTTATCCTGAGAGTGGGCAGCCTCCTCCAAATGAGAGCAGGGCCTTGGTTCTTATAAAATAGCTTAACTTGTCTACCCTGTTTGGTTGCCTGATACGGAGTGCTGGGGAAAGGGTGGGTTGGGCTCTAAATCCAAGTATTAGCGAGTGCTTCTCCATGGGATTTGGAGGTTATTAACCAAAAGCCCACAACATGGGAGTACCTTTGCTCCTTGAAAAAAGCGTGGACTCTGTATCCCCACCACCAGAACACACATGAAGAAGTTTTCTGCTATGTTGAGTGTGGGCTGGCAAATTCAGGTGACAGAAGCGGCTGGGTTCTAATAGAATCCCTTAGCTTGTAATCCCTGAGTGTTTCCCTAGGACTGACTCTGAGAGAAACCTGGGGGTTGGGCTTTGAGGCCAAATAGTAGCGAGTGTCCCCGATGGACTGAGGAAGTATTTAGATGAATTCTCCATAAAGGGAAACACCTGAGCACCCATTCATCTGCGTGGAGTGGGGCTTCAAATCTCCCCACCACACAAGGTTGGGTTCCAGTATCCTGAGGGTGGGGTAGTTCCTCCAACTGACATCAGCGTCTTGGTTTGAATAGAATCCCTTTGCTTGTCTTCCCTGATGGTTTGCCTAGGCCAGTGTGTGGTTGAAAGTGGGATTTGGGATCTAAAACTAAGTATTAGCGTGTGCCTCTCCATGGGTAGTGGAGATGTTTAAACTACAACCCACAACTTGGGAATAACTGTGACCCCTGAAAAATGCGTGTGCTATGTTTCCCCACGTCCAGCACACACAGGAAGAAGTGTTCTGGGGTTCTGAGAGTGGGGAGTTTCCTCCAACAGACAGCAGCACCTGGGTTGTAATAGAATCCCTTAGCTTGACTTCCCTAAGTGTTTTCCTAGGCCTAGCAGTAAGCGATGGTGGGGGATGGGCTCTAAAGCCAAGTATTAGCGAGTGCATCTCTGTGGGTAGTGGAGGGTTTTAAACTACTTCCCCAACCTTGGAACACCTGTGCCCCATAAAGATGCGTGGAATCTGTTTCCCCACCTCCAGCACACACACGGAGACGTGCTCAGGTATCCTGATTGTGGGGAGGCTCCTCCAAATGACAGCAGCGCCTGGGTTCTAAAAGAATCCCTTAGCTTGTCTTCCCTGATGGCATGCCTAGGCTGGAGAGTGGGGGAAAGTGGGGTTTGGGCTCTAAAGCAAGTATAAGCGAGAGCCTATCCATGGGATGTGGGTTTTTAACTTACAACCCACAACCATGGAATAAATGTGCCCCCTGAAAGATGCTTTGACTGTTTCCCTACATCCAGCACACACACGAAGATGTGTTCTGGTATTCTGAGTGTGGGGAAGTTCCTCAAACTGACAGCAGCACCTGGATTCTATTAGTACCCCTTAGCTTCTGTTCCCTGAGTGTTCTCTTAGACCAGGATATGAGGGAAAGCTGGGGGTTGGGCTTGGAGGCCACGTAGCAGTGAGTGCCCCCTGATCCATTGAGGAAGTACTTAGAGGCCTTCTTCCTAAACGGAACACCATTTCCTCCATTCATCTGGGTGCAGTTGGGCTGCACATCTCTCCCACACCTAAGAATGTGTTCTGGAATTCTGAGTGCAGGGAAGTTCCTCCAACTGACAGCAGCGCCTGGGTTCTAATTGAATCCCTTTGCTTGTCTTCCCTGATGGAAAGCCTAGGCGGGAGTGCGGGGGAAAGTGTGGTTTGGGCTCCAAAACCAAGTATTTGCGATGACCTCTCTATGGTTTGTGGAGGTGTTTAAACTACATCCCTAACCTGGGAACACCTGTGCCCCCATAAAGATCCGTGGAGTCTGTTTCCACACCTCCAGCACACACACGAACACTTGCACAGTTATCCTGAGAGTGGGCAGCCTCCTCCAACTGAGAGCAGGGCCTTGGTTCTTATAAAATCGCTTAACTTGTCTACCCTGTTTGGTTGCCTGATACGGAGTGCTGGGGAAAGGGTGGGTTGGGCTCTAAATCCAAGTATTAGCGAGTGCTTCTCCATGGGATTTGGAGGTTATTAACCAAAAGCCCACAACATGGGAATACCTGTGCTCCTTGAAAAAAGCGTGGACTCTGTATCCCCACCACCAGAACACACATGAAGAAGTTTTCTGCTATCCTGAGTGTGGGCTGGCAATTTCAGGTGACAGAAGCGGCTGGGTTCTAATAGAATCCCTTAGCTTGTAATCCCTGAGTGTTTCCCTAGGACTGACTCTGAGAGAAACCTGGGGGTTGGGCTTTGAGGCCAAATAGTAGCGAGTGTCCCCGATGGACTGAGGAAGTATTTAGATGAATTCTCCATAAAGGGAAACACCTGAGCACCCATTCATCTGCGTGGAGTGGGGCTTCAAATCTCCCCACCACACAAGGTTGGGTTCCAGTATCCTGAGGGTGGGGTAGTTCCTCCAACTGACATCAGCGTCTTGGTTTGAATAGAATCCCTTTGCTTGTCTTCCCTGATGGTTTGCCTAGGCCAGTGTGTGGTTGAAAGTGGGATTTGGGATCTAAAACTAAGAATTAGCGTGTGCCTCTCCATGGGTAGTGGAGATGTTTAAACTACAACCCACAACTTGGGAATTACTGTGACCCCTGAAAAATGCGTGTGCTATGTTTCCCCACGTCCAGCACACACAGGAAGAAGTGTTCTGGGGTTCTGAGTGTGGGGAGGTTCCTCCAACAGACAGCAGCACCTGGGTTGTAATAGAATCCCTTAGCTTGACTTCCCTAAGTGTTTTCCTAGGCCTAGCAGTAAGCGATGGTGGGGGATGGGCTCTAAAGCCAAGTATTAGCGAGTGCATCTCTGTGGGTAGTGGAGGGTTTTAAACTACTTCCCCAACCTTGGAACACCTGTGCCCCATAAAGATGCGTGGAATCTGTTTCCCCACCTCCAGCACACACACGGAGACGTGCTCAGGTATCCTGATTGTGGGGAGGCTCCTCCAAATGACAGCAGCGCCTGGGTTCTAAAAGAATCCTTTGGCTTGTCTTCCCTGATGGCATGCCTAGGCTGGAGAGTGGGGGAAAGTGGGGGTTGGGCTCTAAACCTAGTATTAGCGAAAGCCTATCCATGGGACGTGGGTTTTTAACATACAACACACAACCATGGAATAAATGTGCCCCCTGAATGATGCTTTGACTGTTTCCCTACATCCAGCACACACACGAAGATGTGTTCTGGTATACTGAGTTTGGGGAAGTTCCTCAAACTGACAGCAGCACCTGGATTCTATTAGTATCCCTTAGCTTCTGTTCCCTGAGTGTTTTCTTAGACCAGGATATGAGGGAAAGCTGGGGGTTGGGCTTGGAGGCCACGTAGCATTGAGTGCCCCCTGATCCATTGAGGAAGTACTTAGAGGCCTTCTTCCTAAACGGAACACCATTTCCTCCATTCATCTGGGTGCAGTTGGGCTGCACATCTCTCCCACACCTAAGAATGTGTTCTGGAATTCTGAGTGCAGGGAAGTTCCTCCAACTGACAGCAGCGCCTGGGTTCTAATTGAATCCCTTTGCTTGTCTTCCCTGATGGAAAGCCTAGGCGGGAGTGCGGGGGAAAGTGTGGTTTGGGCTCCAAAACCAAGTATTTGCGATGACCTCTCTATGGTTTGTGGAGGTGTTTAAACTACATCCCTAACCTGGGAACACCTGTGCCCCCATAAAGATCCGTGGAGTCTGTTTCCACACCTCCAGCACACACACGAACACTTGCACAGTTATCCTGAGAGTGGGCAGCCTCCTCCAACTGAGAGCAGGGCCTTGGTTCTTATAAAATCGCTTAACTTGTCTACCCTGTTTGGTTGCCTGATACGGAGTGCTGGGGAAAGGGTGGGTTGGGCTCTAAATCCAAGTATTAGCGAGTGCTTCTCCATGGGATTTGGAGGTTATTAACCAAAAGCCCACAACATGGGAATACCTGTGCTCGTTGAAAAAAGTTTGGACCCTTTATCCCCACCACCAGAACACACATGAAGAAGTTTTCTGCTATGTTGAGTGTGGGCTGGCAATTTCAGGTGACAGGAGCGGCTGGGTTCTAATAGAATCCCTTAGCTTGTAATCCCTGAGTGTTTCCCTAGGACTGACTCTGAGAGAAACCTGGGGGTTGGGCTTTGAGGCCAAATAGTAGCGAGTGTCCCCGATGGACTGAGGAAGTGTTTAGATGAATTCTCCATAAAGGGAAACACCTGAGCACCCATTCATCTGCGTGGAGTGGGGCTTCAAATCTCCCCACCACACAAGGTTGGGTTCCAGTATCCTGAGGGTGGGGTAGTTCCTCCAACTGACATCAGCGTCTTGGTTTTAATAGAATCCCTTTGCTTGTCTTCCCTGATGGTTTGCCTAGGCCAGTGTGTGGTTGAAAGTGGGATTTGGGATCTAAAACTAAGTATTAGCGTGTGCCTCTCCATGGGTAGTGGAGATGTTTAAACTACAACCCACAACTTGGGAATTACTGTGACCCCTGAACAATGCGTGTGCTATGTTTCCCCACGTCCAGCACACACAGGAAGAAGTGTTCTGGGGTTGTGAGTGAGGGGAGGTTCCTCCAACAGACAGCAGCACCTGGGTTGTAATAGAATCCCTTAGCTTGACTTCCCTAAGTGTTTTCCTAGGCCTAGCAGTAAGCGATGGTGGGGGATGGGCTCTAAAGCCAAGTATTAGCGAGTGCATCTCTGTGGGTAGTGGAGGGTTTTAAACTACTTCCCCAACCTTGGAACACCTGTGCCCCATAAAGATGCGTGGAATCTGTTTCCCCACCTCCAGCACACACACGGAGACGTGCTCAGGTATCCTGATTGTGGGGAGGCTCCTCCAAATGACAGCAGCGCCTGGGTTCTAAAAGAATCCTTTGGCTTGTCTTCCCTGATGGCATGCCTAGGCTGGAGAGTGGGGGAAAGTGGGGGTTGGGCTCTAAACCAAGTATTAGCGAAAGCCTATCCATGGGACGTGGGTTTTTAACATACAACACACAACCATGGAATAAATGTGCCCCCTGAATGATGCTTTGACTGTTTCCCTACATCCAGCACACACACGAAGATGTGTTCTGGTATACTGAGTTTGGGGAAGTTCCTCAAACTGACAGCAGCACCTGGATTATATTAGTATCCCTTAGCTTCTGTTCCCTGAGTGTTTTCTTAGACCAGGCCATGAGGGAAAGCTGGGGGTTCGGCTTGGAGGCCACGTAGCAGTGAGTGCCCCCTGATCCATTGAGGAAGTACTTAGAGGCCTTCTTCCTAAACGGAACACCATTTCCTCCATTCATCTGGGTGCAGTCGGGCTGCACATCTCTCCCACACCTAAGAATGTGTTCTGGAATTCTGAGTGCAGGGAAGTTCCTCCAACTGACAGCAGCGCCTGGGTTCTAATTGAATCCCTTTGCTTGTCTTCCCTGATGGAAAGCCTAGGCGGGAGTGCGGGGGAAAGTGTGGTTTGGGCTCCAAAACCAAGTATTTGCGATGACCTCACTATGGTTTGTGGAGGTGTTTAAACTACATCCCTAACCTGGGAACACCTGTGCCCCCATAAAGATCCGTGGAGTCTGTTTCCACACCTCCAGCACACACACGAACACTTGCACAGTTATCCTGAGAGTGGGCAGCCTCCTCCAACTGAGAGCAGGGCCTTGGTTCTTATAAAATCGCTTAACTTGTCTACCCTGTTTGGTTGCCTGATACGGAGTGCTGGGGAAAGGGTGGGTTGGGCTCTAAATCCAAGTATTAGCGAGTGCTTCTCCATGGGATTTGGAGGTTATTAACCAAAAGCCCACAACATGGGAATACCTGTGCTCCTTGAAAAAAGCGTGGACTCTGTATCCCCACCACCAGAACACACATGAAGAAGTTTTCTGCTATCCTGAGTGTGGGCTGGCAATTTCAGGTGACAGACGCGGCTGGGTTCTAATAGAATCCCTTAGCTTGTAATCCCTGAGTGTTTCCCTAGGACTGACTCTGAGAGAAACCTGGGGGTTGGGCTTTGAGGCCAAATAGTAGCGAGTGTCCCCGATGGACTGAGGAAGTGTTTAGATGAATTCTCCATAAAGGGAAACACCTGAGCACCCATTCATCTCCGTGGAGTGGGGCTTCAAATCTCCCCACCACACAAGGTTGGGTTCCAGTATCCTGAGGGTGGGGTAGTTCCTCCAACTGACATCAGCGTCTTGGTTTGAATAGAATCCCTTTGCTTGTCTTCCCTGATGGTTTGCCTAGGCCAGTGTGTGGTTGAAAGTGGGATTTGGGATCTAAAACTAAGTATTAGCGTGTGCCTCTCCATGGGTACTGGAGATGTTTAAACTACAACCCACAACTTGGGAATTACTGTGACCCCTGAACAATGCGTGTGCTATGTTTCCCCACGTCCAGCACACACAGGAAGAAGTGTTCTGGGGTTGTGAGTGTGGGGAGGTTCCTCCAACAGACAGCAGCACCTGGGTTGTAATAGAATCCCTTAGCTTGACTTCCCTAAGTGTTTTCCTAGGCCTAGCAGTAAGCGATGGTGGGGGATGGGCTCTAAAGCCAAGTATTAGCGAGTGCATCTCTGTGGGTAGTGGAGGGTTTTAAACTACTTCCCCAACCTTGGAACACCTGTGCCCCATAAAGATGCGTAGAATCTGTTTCCCCACCTCCAGCACACACACGGAGACGTGCTCAGGTATCCTGATTGTGGGGAGGCTCCTCCAAATGACAGCAGCGCCTGGGTTCTAAAAGAATCCTTTGGCTTGTCTTCCCTGATGGCATGCCTAGGCTGGAGAGTGGGGGAAAGTGGGGGTTGGGCTCTAAACCAAGTATAAGCGAGAGCCTATCCATGGGATGTGGGTTTTTAACCTACAACCCACAACCATGGAATAAATGTGCCCCCTGAAAGATGCTTTGACTGTGTCCCTACATCCAGCACACACACGAAGATGTGTTCTTGTATTCTGAGTGTGGGGAAGTTCCTCAAACTGACAGCAGCACCTGGATTCTATTAGTATCCCTTAGCTTCTGTTCCCTGAGTGTTCTTTTAGGCCAGGATATGAGGGAAAGCTGGGGGTTCGCTTGGAGGCCACGTAGCAGTGAGTGCCCCCTGATCCATTGAGGAAGTACTTAGAGGACTTCTCCCTAAACGGAACACCTTTTCCTGCATTCATCTGGGTGCAGTGGGGCTGCACATTTCTCCCACTCCTAAGAATGTGTTCTGGAATTCTGAGTGCAGGGAAGTTCCTCCAACTGACAGCAGCGCCTGGGTTCTAATTGAATCCCTTTGCTTGTCTTCCCTGATGGAAAGCCTAGGCGGGAGTGCGGGGGAAAGTGTGGTTTGGGCTCCAAAACCAAGTATTTGCGATGACCTCTCTATGGTTTGTGGAGGTGTTTAAACTACATCCCTAACCTGGGAACACCTGTGCCCCCATAAAGATCCGTGGAGTCTGTTTCCACACCTCCAGCACACACACGAACACTTGCACAGTTATCCTGAGAGTGGGCAGCCGCCTCCAACTGAGAGCAGGGCCTTGGTTCTTATAAAATCGCTTAACTTGTCTACCCTGTTTGGTTGCCTGATACGGAGTGCTGGGGAAAGGGTGGGTTGGGCTCTAAATCCAAGTATTAGCGAGTGCTTCTCCATGGGATTTGGAGGTTATTAACCAAAAGCCCACAACATGGGAATACCTGTGCTCCTTGAAAAAAGTGTGGACTCTGTATCCCCACCACCAGAACACGCATGAAGAAGTTTTCTGCTATCCTGAGTGTGGGCTGGCAATTTCAGGTGACAGAAGCGGCTGGGTTCTAATAGAATCCCTTAGCTTGTAATCCCTGAGTGTTTCACTAGGACTGACTCTGAGAGAAACCTGGGGGTTGGGCTTTGAGTCCAAATAGTAGCGAGTGTCCCCGATGGACTGAGGAAGTATTTAGATGAATTCTCCATAAAGGGAAACACCTGAGCACCCATTCATCTGCGTGGAGTGGGGCTTCAAATCTCCCCACCACACAAGGTTGGGTTCCAGTATCCTGAGGGTGGGGTAGTTCCTCCAACTGACATCAGCGTCTTGGTTTGAATAGAATCCCTTTGCTTGTCTTCCCTGATGGTTTGCCTAGGCCAGTGTGTGGTTGAAAGTGGGATTTGGGCTCTAAAACTAAGTATTAGCGTGTGCCTCTCCATGGGTAGTGGAGATGTTTAAACTACAACCCACAACTTGGGAATTACTGTGACCCCTGAAAAATGCGTGTGCTATGTTTCCCCACGTCCAGCACACACAGGAAGAAGTGTTCTGGGGTTCTGAGTGTGGGGAGGTTCCTCCAACAGACAGCAGCACCTGGGTTGTAATAGAATCCCTTAGCTTGACTTCCCTAAGTGTTTTCCTAGGCCTAGCAGTAAGCGATGGTGGGGGATGGGCTCTAAAGCCAAGTATTAGCGAGTGCATCTCTGTGGGTAGTGGAGGGTTTTAAACTACTTCCCCAACCTTGGAACACCTGTGCCCCATAAAGATGCGTGGAATCTGTTTCCCCACCTCCAGCACACACACGGAGACGTGCTCAGGTATCCTGATTGTGGGGAGGCTCCTCCAAATGACAGCAGCGCCTGGGTTCTAAAAGAATCCCTTAGCTTGTCTTCCCTGATGGCATGCCTAGGCTGCAGAGTGGGGGAAAGTGGGGGTTGAGCTCTTAACCAAGTATTAGCGAAAGCCTATCCATGGGATGTGGGTTTTTAACCTACAACCCACAACCATGGAATAAATGTGCCCCCTGAATGATGCTTTGACAGTTTCCCTACATCCAGCACACACACGAAGATGTGTTCTGGTATTCTGAGTGTGGGGAAGTTCCTCAAACTGACAGCAGCACCTGGATTCTATTAGTATCCCTTTGCTTCTATTCCCTGAGTGTTTTCTTAGACCAGGCCATGAGGGAAAGCTGGGGGTTGGGCTTGGAGGCCACGTAGCAGTGAGTGCCCCCTGATCCATTATGCAAGTACTTAGAGGACATCTCCCTAAACGGAACACCTTTTCCTGCATTCATCTGGGTGCAGAGGGGCTGCACAACTCTCCCACACCTAAGAATGTGTTCTGGAATTCTGAGTGCAGGGAAGTTCCTCCAACTGACAGCAGCGCCTGGGTTCTAATTGAATCCATTTGCTTGTCTTCCCTGATGGAAAGCCTAGGCGGGAGTGCGGGGAAAAGTGTGGTTTGGGCTCCAAAACCCAGTAATTGCGATGACCTCTCTATGGTTTGTGGAGGAGTTTAAACTACATCCCTAAACTGGGAACAGCTGTGCCCACATAAAGATCCGTGGAGTCTGTTTCCACACCTCCAGCACACACACGAACACTTGCACAGTTATCCTGAAAGTTGGCAGCCTCCTCCAACTGAGAGCAGGGCCTTGGTTCTTATAAAATCGCTTAACTTGTCTAACCTGTTTGGTTGCCTGATACGGAGTGCTGGGGAAAGGGTGGGTTGGGCTCTAAATCCAAGTATTAGCGAGTGCTTCTCCATGGGATTTGGAGGTTATTAACCAAATACCCACAACATGGGAATACCTGTGCTCGTTGAAAAAAGCGTGGACTCTGTATCCCCACCACCAAAACACACATGACGAGAGTTTACTGCTATCCTGAGTGTGGGCTGGCAATTTCAGGTGACAGACGCGGCTGGGTTCTAATAGAATCCCTTAGCTTGTAATCCCTGAGTGTTTCCCTAGGTCTGACTCTGAGAGAAACCTGGGGGTTGGGCTTTGAGGCCAAATAGTAGCGAGTGTCCCCGATGGACTGAGGAAGTATTTAGATGAATTCTCCATAAAGGGAAACACCTGTGCACCCATTCATCTGCGTGGAGTGGGGCTTCAAATCTCCCCACCACACAAGGTTGGGTTCCAGTATCCTGAGGGTGGGGTAGTTCCTCCAACTGACATCAGCGTCTTGGTTTGAATAGAATCCCTTTGCTTGTCTTCCCCGATGGTTTGCCTAGGCCAGTGTGTGGTTGAAAGTGGGATTTGGGATCTAAAACTAAGTATTAGCGTGTGCCTCTCCATGGGTAGTGGAGATGTTTAAACTACAACCCACAACTTGGGAATTACTGTGACCCCTGAAAAATGCGTGTGCTAAGTTTCCCCACGTCCAGCACACACAGGAAGAAGTGTTCTGGGGTTCTGATTGTGGGGAGGCACCTCCAAATGACAGCAGCGCCTGGGTTCTAAAAGAATCCCTTAGCTTGTCTTCCCTGATGGCATGCATAGGCTGGAGAGTGGGGGAAAGTGGGGGTTGGGCTCTAAACCAAGTATAAGCGAGAGCCTATCCATGGGATGTGGGTTTTTAACCTACAACCCACAACCATGGAATAAATGTGCCCCCTGAAAGATGCTTTGACAGTTTCCCTACATCCAGCACACACACGAAGATGTGTTCTGGTATTCTGAGTGTGGGGAAGTTCCTCAAACTGACAGCAGCACCTGGATTCTATTAGTACCCCTTAGCTTCTGTTCCCTGATTGTTCTCTTAGACCAGGATATGAGGGAAAGCTGGGGGTTGGGCTTGGAGGCCACGTAGCAGTGAGTGCCCCCTGATCCATTGAGGAAGTACTTAGAGGACTTCTCCCTAAACGGAACACCTTTTCCTGCATTCATCTGGGTGCAGTGGGGCTGCACATCTCTCCCACACCTAAGAATGTGTTCTGGAATTCTGAGTGCAGGGAAGTTCCTCCAACTGACAGCAGCGCCTGGGTTCTAATTGAATCCCTTTGCTTGTCTTCCCTGATGGAAAGCCTAGGCGGGAGTGCGGGGGAAAGTGTGGTTTGGGCTCCAAAACCCAGTAATTGCGATGACCTCTCTATGGTTTGTGGAGGTGTTTAAACTACATCCCTTACCTGGGAACAGCTGTGCCCCCATAAAGATCCGTGGAGTCTGTTTCCACACCTCCAGCACACACACGAACACTTGCACAGTTATCCTGAGAGTGGGCAGCCTCCTCCAACTGAGAGCAGGGCCTTGGTTCTTATAAAATCGCTTAACTTGTCTACCCTGTTTGGTTGCCTGATACGGAGTGCTGGGGAAAGGGTGGGTTGGGCTCTAAATCCAAGTATTAGCGAGTGCTTCTCCATGGGATTTGGAGGTTATTAACCAAATACCCACAACATGGGAATACCTGTGCTCGTTGAAAAAAGCGTGGACTCTGTATCCCCACCACAAGAACACACATGACGTGAGTTTACTGCTATCCTGAGTGTGGGATGGCAATTTCAGGTGACAGACGCGGCTGGGTTCTAATAGAATCCCTTAGCTTGTAATCCCTGAGTGTTTCCCTAGGACTGACTCTGAGAGAAACCTGGGGGTTGGGCTTTGAGGCCAAATAGTAGCGAGTGTCCCCGATGGACTGAGGAAGTATTTAGATGAATTCTCCATAAAGGGAAACACCTGAGCACCCATTCATCTGCGTGGAGTCGGGCTTCAAATCTCCCCACCACACAAGGTTGGGTTCCAGTATCCTGAGGGTGGGGTAGTTCCTCCAACTGACATCAGCGTCTTGGTTTGAATAGAATCCCTTTGCTTGTCTTCCCTGATGGTTTGCCTAGGCCAGTGTGTGGTTGAAAGTGGGATTTGGGATCTAAAACTAAGTATTAGCGTGTGCCTCTCCATGGGTAGTGGAGATGTTTAAACTACAACCCACAACTTGGGAATTACTGTGACCCCTGAAAAATGCGTGTGCTATGTTTCCCCACGTCCAGCACACACAGGAAGAAGTGTTCTGGGGTTCTGAGTGTGGGGAGGTTCCTCCAACAGACAGCAGCACCTGGGTTGTAATAGAATCCCTTAGCTTGACTTCCCTAAGTGTTTTCCTAGGCCTAGCAGTAAGCGATGGTGGGGGATGGGCTCTAAAGCCAAGTATTAGCGAGTGCATCTCTGTGGGTAGTGGAGGGTTTTAAACTACTTCCCCAACCTTGGAACACCTGTGCCCCATAAAGATGCGTGGAATCTGTTTCCCCACCTCCAGCACACACACGGAGACGTGCTCAGGTATCCTGATTGTGGGGAGGCTCCTCCAAATGACAGCAGCGCCTGGGTTCTAAAAGAATCCCTTAGCTTGTCTTCCCTGATGGCATGCCTAGGCTGGAGAGTGGGGGAAAGTGGGGGTTGAGCTCTTAACCAAGTATTAGCGAAAGCCTATCCATGGGATGTGGGTTTTTAACCTACAACCCACAACCATGGAATAAATGTGCCCCCTGAAAGATGCTTTGACTGTTTCCCTACATGCAGCACACACACGAAGATGTGTTCTGGTATTCTGAGTGTGGGGAAGTTCCTCAAACTGACAGCAGCACCTGGATTCTATTAGTATCCCTTTGCTTCTATTCCCTGAGTGTTTTGTTAGACCAGGCCATGAGGGAATGCTGGGGGTTGGGCTTGGAGGCCACGTAGCAGTGAGTGCCCCCTGATCCATTATGGAAGTACTTAGAGGACATCTCCCTAAACGGAACACCTTTTCCTGCATTCATCTGGGTGCAGAGGGGCTGCACAACTCTCCCACACCTAAGAATGTGTTCTGGAATTCTGAGTGCAGGGAAGTTCCTCCAACTGACAGCAGCGCCTGGGTTCTAATTGAATCCATTTGCTTGTCTTCCCTGATGGAAAGCCTAGGCGGGAGTGCGGGGAAAAGTGTGGTTTGGGCTCCAAAACCCAGTAATTGCGATGACCTCTCTATGGTTTGTGGAGGTGTTTAAACTACATCCCTAACCTGGGAACAGCTGTGCCCACATAAAGATCCGTGGAGTCTGTTTCCACACCTCCAGGACACACACGAACACTTGCACAGTTATCCTGAGAGTGGGCAGCCTCCTCCAACTGAGAGCAGGGCCTTGGTTCTTATAAAATCGCTTAACTTGTCTACCCTGTTTGGTTGCCTGATACGGAGTGCTGGGGAAAGGGTGGGTTGGGCTCTAAATCCAAGTATTAGCGAGTGCTTCTCCATGGGATTTGGAGGTTATTAACCAAATACCCACAACATGGGAATACCTGTGCTCGTTGAAAAAAGCGTGGACTCTGTATCCCCACCACAAGAACACACATGACGTGAGTTTACTGCTATCCTGAGTGTGGGCTGGCAATTTCAGGTGACAGACGCGGCTGGGTTCTAATAGAATCCCTTAGCTTGTAATCCCTGAGTGTTTCCCTAGGACTGACTCTGAGAGAAACCTGGGGGTTGGGCTTTGAGGCCAAATAGAAGCGAGTGTCCCCGATGGACTGAGGAAGTATTTAGATGAATTCTCCATAAAGGGAAACACCTGAGCACCCATTCATCTGCGTGGAGTGGGGCTTCAAATCTCCCCACCACACAAGGTTGGGTTCCAGTATCCTGAGGGTGGGGTAGTTCCTCCAACTGACATCAGCGTCTTGGTTTGAATAGAATCCCTTTGCTTGTCTTCCCTGATGGTTTGCCTAGGCCAGTGTGTGGTTGAAAGTGGGATTTGGGATCTAAAACTAAGTATTAGCGTGTGCCTTTCCATGGGTAGTGGAGATGTTTAAACTACAACCCACAACTTGGGAATTACTGTGACCCCTGAAAAATGCGTGTGCTAAGTTTCCCCACGTCCAGCACACACAGGAAGAAGTGTTCTGGGGTTCTGAGTGTGGGGAGGTTCCTCCAACAGACAGCAGCACCTGGGTTGTAATAGAATCCCTTAGCATGACTTCCCTAAGTGTTTTCCTAGGCCTAGCAGTAAGCGATGGTGGGGGATGGGCTCTAAAGCCAAGTATTAGCGAGTGCATCTCTGTGGGTAGTGGAGGGTTTTAAACTACTTCCCCAACCTTGGAACACCTGTGCCCCATAAAGATGCGTGGAATCTGTTTCCCCACCTCCAGCACACACAAGGAGACGTGCTCAGGTATCCTGATTGTGGGGAGGCACCTCCAAATGACAGCAGCGCCTGGGTTCTAAAAGAATCCCTTAGCTTGTCTTCCCTGATGGCATGCCTAGGCTGGAGAGTGGGGGAAAGTGGGGGTTGGGCTCTAAACCAAGTATAAGCGAGAGCCTATCCATGGGATGTGGGTTTTTAACCTACAACCCACAACCATGGAATAAATGTGCCCCCTGAAAGATGCTTTGACAGTTTCCCTACATCCAGCACACACACGAAGATGTGTTCTGGTATTCTGAGTGTGGGGAAGTTCCTCAAGCTGACAGCAGCACCTGGATTCTATTAGTACCCCTTAGCTTCTGTTCCCTGTTTGTTCTCTTAGACCAGGATATGAGGGAAAGCTGGGGGTTGGGCTTGGAGGCCACGTAGCAGTGAGTGCCCCCTGATACATTGAGGAAGTACTTAGAGGACTTCTCCCTAAACGGAACACCTTTTCCTGCATTCATCTGGGTGCAGTGGGGCTGCACATCTCTCCCACACCTAAGAATGTGTTCTGGAATTCTGAGTGCAGGGAAGTTCCTCCAACTGACAGCAGCGCCTGGGTTCTAATTGAATCCCTTTGCTTGTCTTCCCTGATGGAAATCCTAGGCGGGAGTGCGGGGGAAAGTGTGGTTTGGGCTCCAAAACCCAGTAATTGCGATGACCTCTCTATGGTTTGTGGAGGTGTTTAAACTACATCCCTAACCTGGGAACAGCTGTGCCCCCATAAAGATCCGTGGAGTCTGTTTCCACACCTCCAGCACACACACGAACACTTGCACAGTTATCCTGAGAGTGGGCAGCCTCCTCCAACTGAGAGCAGGGCCTTGGTTCTTATAAAATCGCTTAACTTGTCTACCCTGTTTGGTTGCCTGATACGGAGTGCTGGGGAAAGGGTGGGTTGGGCTCTAAATCCAAGTATTAGCGAGTGCTTCTCCATGGGATTTGGAGGTTATTAACCAAATACCCACAACATGGGAATACCTGTGCTCGTTGAAAAAAGCGTGGACTCTGTATCCCCACCACAAGAACACACATGACGTGAGTTTACTGCTATCCTGAGTGTGGGCTGGCAATTTCAGGTGACAGACGCGGCTGGGTTCTAATAGAATCCCTTAGCTTGTAATCCCTGAGTGTTTCCCTAGGACTGACTCTGAGAGAAACCTGGGGGTTGGGCTTTGAGGCCAAATAGTAGCGAGTGTCCCCGATGGACTGAGGAAGTATTTAGATGAATTCTCCATAAAGGGAAACACCTGAGCACCCATTCATCTGCGTGGAGTGGGGCTTCAAATCTCCCCACCACACAAGGTTGGGTTCCAGTATCCTGAGGGTGGGGTAGTTCCTCCAACTGACATCAGCGTCTTGGTTTGAATAGAATCCCTTTGCTTGTCTTCCCTGATGGTTTGCCTAGGCCAGTGTGTGGTTGAAAGTGGGATTTGGGATCTAAAACTAAGTATTAGCGTGTGCCTCTCCATGGGTAGTGGAGATGTTTAAACTACAACCCACAACTTGGGAATTACTGTGACCCCTGAAAAATGCGTGTGCTAAGTTTCCCCACGTCCAGCACACACAGGAAGAAGTGTTCTGGGGTTCTGAGTGTGGGGAGGTTCCTCCAACAGACAGCAGCACCTGGGTTGTAATAGAATCCCTTAGCTTGACTTCCCTAAGTGTTTTCCTAGGCCTAGCAGTAAGCGATGGTGGGGGATGGGCTCTAAAGCCAAGTATTAGCGAGTGCATCTCTGTGGGTAGTGGAGGGTTTTAAACTACTTCCCCAACCTTGGAACACCTGTGCCCCATAAAGATGCGTGGAATCTGTTTCCCCACCTCCAGCACACACACGGAGACGTGCTCAGGTATCCTGATTGTGGGGAGGCACCTCCAAATGACAGCAGCGCCTGGGTTCTAAAAGAATCCCTTAGCTTGTCTTCCCTGATGGCATGCCTAGGCTGGAGAGTGGGGGAAAGTGGGGGTTGGGCTCTAAACCAAGTATAAGCGAGAGCCTATCCATGGGATGTGGGTTTTTAACCTATAACCCACAACCATGGAATAAATGTGCCCCCTGAAAGATGCTTTGACAGTTTCCCTACATCCAGCACACACACGAAGATGTGTTCTGGTATTCTGAGTGTGGGGAAGTTCCTCAAACTGACAGCAGCACCTGGATTCTATTAGTACCCCTTAGCTTCTGTTCCCTGAGTGTTCTCTTAGACCAGGATATGAGGGAAAGCTGGGGGTTGGGCTTGGAGGCCACGTAGCAGTGAGTGCCCCCTGATCCATTGAGGAAGTACTTAGAGGACTTCTCCCTAAACGGAACACCTTTTCCTGCATTCATCTGGGTGCAGTGGGGCTGCACATATCTCCCACACCTAAGAATGTGTTCTGGAATTCTGAGTGCAGGGAAGTTCCTCCAACTGACAGCAGCGCCTGGGTTCTAATTGAATCCCTTTGCTTGTCTTCCCTGATGGAAAGCCTAGGCGGGAGTGCGGGGAAAAGTGTGGTTTGGGCTCCAAAACCCAGTAATTGCGATGACCTCTCTACGGTTTGTGGAGGTGTTTAAACTACATCCCTAACCTGGGAACAGCTGTGCCCCCATAAAGATCCGTGGAGTCTGTTTCCACACCTCCAGCACACACACGAACACTTGCACAGTTATCCTGAGAGTGGGCAGCCTCCTCCAACTGAGAGCAGGGCCTTGGTTCTTATAAAATCGCTTAACTTGTCTACCCTGTTTGGTTGCCTGATACGGAGTGCTGGGGAAAGGGTGGGTTGGGCTCTAAATCCAAGTATTAGCGAGTGCTTCTCCATGGGATTTGGAGGTTATTAACCAAAAGCCCACAACATGGGAATACCTGTGCTCCTTGAAAAAAGCGTGGACTCTGTATCCCCACCACCAGAACACACATGAAGAAGTTTTCTGCTATCCTGAGTGTGGGCTGGCAATTTCAGGTGACAGACGCGGCTGGGTTCTAATAGAATCCCTTAGCTTGTAATCCATGAGTGTTTCCCTAGGACTGACTCTGAGGGAAACCTGGGGGTTGGGCTTTGAAGCCAAATAGTAGCGAGTGTCCCCGAAGGACTGAGGAAGTATTTAGATGAATTCTCCATAAAGGGAAACACCTGAG